>NW_027331369.1:0-57816 GCF_022965805.1 Primulina eburnea
AAACATCTAAATCATAACCCAAATAACAAGTAAAGCTTAAACCGTACCGTACACAGGGCTCGGCTATTACAATTTCTCCAGTATAGCGAAGCCTATCACTCAGTTGACCCAGAAGAATATGCCATTTGTGTGGTCCGAAGATTGTGAAGCCAGTTTTGTAGAGCTGAAGAAGAGGCTGACTAGTGCGCCTGTCTTGACGATTCCTGCAGGTACAGGTGAGTTCGTTGTATACTGTGACGCATCTCACAAAGGGTTAGGATGTGTTCTTATGCAGCGAGGGCACGTGATAGCATACGCCTCTAGACAGCTGAAGCCGCACGAAACTCTTTATTCGATTCATGATCTTGAATTGGCGGCGATTGTTTTTGCACTCAAAATCTGGCGTCATTATCTGTATGGCGAGAAATTTGAGATCTATTCCGATCATAAGAGCCTGAAGTATCTCTTTTCTCAGTCAGAGTTGAATATGAGGCAGCGACGATGGCTTGATCTGCTGAAAGATTTTGATTGAGAGATCAAATACCATCCAGGAAAGTCGAATGCAGCGGCAGACGCCTTAAGTCGAAAGGTATGTTCTTTGTCCTTGTCGACTATAGGTGTATCGAGTTTAGTAGAAGATTGTTGCTTGTCTGGATTGACATTTGATACAGAGAGTAGACCGCTGCGACTTGCTGCGATTCAGATTGAGCCAGATCTGATTTCGAGGATCAAAGAAGCACAGAGAACTGATCCGAGCGTGCAGAGATCGATTGATATGGTCAGAGCTGGTCATATATCAGAGTATCAGGTTAGAGATTCTGTTCTGTATGTGAATAACCGCTTAGTAGTGCCAGAGATTTCAGATTTGAGACGACAGATCATGTCAGAGGCACACTGTAGTCGGTTCAGCATTCATCCTGGAGGCAGGAAGATGTACAATGACTTGAAGACGCAATTCTGGTGGAAGCAGATGAAGACGGATATTGCAGAATTTGTGTCTAGATGTCTGAATTGCCAACAGGTAAAGGCAGAGAGGAAGAAGCCCGGAGGTTTACTTCAGAGTTTGTCTGTTCCTGAATGGAAATGGGACCACATTTCCATGGATTTCGTGACGAAGTTACCTCGATCATCCCGGGGCTGTGATTCGATTTGGGTCATCATTGATAGATTGACCAAATCAGCTTGCTTTATTCCGTACAGAATGACCTATCGACACGATCAGATGGCAGAGTTGTATGTCAGAGAGGTTGTCAGATTGCACGGTGTGCCGAAGTCGATCGTATCAGATCGTGATCCACGATTCACTTCTCACTTTTGGCACAGTTTGCAGCAGACTTTGGGTACAACTTTACACCTGAGCACTGCTTATCATCCCCAGACAGACGGACAGTCAGAGCGGACTATCCAGACTTTAGAGGACATGCTGAGAGCTGTAGTACTAGACTTTGGTACTAGTTGGCAAGATTCATTGCCGTTGTGTGAGTTTTCATACAACAACAGCTATCAGACGAGCATAGAGATGGCACCGTTCGAAGCTTTATACGGAAAGAAGTGCAGATCTCCGTTGTACTGGGATGATATATCTGAGGTACCAGAGTTGGGGCCTGATATGATTCGTGAGATGACCGAGAAAGTGAAGATCATTTAGAAGCGAATGAAGACGGCACAAGATAGGCAAGCGAAATACGCCAATATCAGACGCAGACCGTTAGTATTTGAACAGGGAGACAGAGTATTTCTGAATATTTCACCTTTCAGAGGCGTTGTCAGATTTGGCAAACGTGGGAAGTTGTCTCCTAGATACGTTGGTCCGTACGAGATCCTTGAGAAGATTGGCGATCGAGCTTACAAACTTGCTCTTCCTCCTTCACTGTCCGGTATACATGATGTTTTTCATGTATCGATGTTGCGCAAATATATGCCGGATGATTCTCATGTCATTCAGCCTGACGAAGCCGAGTTAGATCATACTCTGAGCTATATTGAAAGACCGATACAGATTCTTGATCGGAAAGAGAAACAACTTAGAACCAAGACTATTCCGCTTGTGAAGGTTCAGTGGAGTCTTCATGGCATCGAGGAAGCAACTTGGGAGACAGAGTCAGAGATGAGACAGAGGCATCCCGAGCTATTCAGTTGATGTAAGTATTTTGTTAGTTTGATTTTACTGCCTTTGTATATACTTGCATAATTACCTGCGTACGAGTTCGAGGACGAACTCTTGTCTAAGAGGGGGAGAAATGTAAGGCTCGAGAATTACCAGTATTATTGATGTTAGATTTGTATAGATAAGAATGCATGAATTATGAGATTTTGAGCAGCAGGGCCGAAGCCACACCGCACCCGCGGTACAGGAAGGACCGCACCTGCGGTGCATTGAGAAGAAATTGGTGAATTTGTGCGAAGCTACACCGCACCCGCGGTGTTAACAAGACCGCACCCGCGGTGGTGAGACCGCACCCGCGGTGATCGAAATTCGGAAAAATGCATTGTTGCCGAGAGCACAGCGCACCCGCGCTCTTGAGTTGCCGCACCCGCGGTGCTGCATGCGAAGTGCCAGCTTTGTTTCTTGTCTTGACACTTGGCATGATATATATATATATATGTTTGTAACATGACTCATCATCCTTATTCAGAAACCTCAGAACCGAGAGCTTGCAAGGGAGAGTTTTCATTCCTTTTGATCTTAAAGTTGTGATTGTGCGCGATTTAGCCATCCGATTTGTGTTCCGCGGTAAGATTTGTGATCCTTGCAACAAGAGCTAGCTAAGGATGTAAGTTTTGTTATGTTCCAGCATGTTTCGAAATTTATATGTTGGAGAAGTTATGATTTTGTTAGAAATATGTGTTGGGGAAATTCAGATTTGAGTTAGAATATGTGTTCTTGATATGTTGAGCATGATTTATTCGTTACCGAATCGAAATTTGGAGACCATATGCTATTGTTTCGATTTCAGCATGTGTTATGGGAAGATTATGCAGATTTCAGTGTATGTATTGTTGTGTTGATGATATTGGGAGTTGATTTGGAATTAGCATGTTACTTGATATATTCTATGCTTTTGTACATGATTATGACATTGCATGCATCCATGTTTTATACTGGGATATGTTCTCACCGGAGTTATCCGGCTGTTGTCGTGTCTGTATGTGTGCATGGCAACAGGTGGGGCAGGATCTGGGTCTCGAGCTAGATGAGAGATTGACGATAGCGTGGAGATCACGGGCGTTGCAGATTTCTAGTGTTTTCCTTTTGACTTGT
Source organism: Primulina eburnea (assembly GCF_022965805.1). Taxonomy (NCBI): domain Eukaryota; kingdom Viridiplantae; phylum Streptophyta; class Magnoliopsida; order Lamiales; family Gesneriaceae; genus Primulina; species Primulina eburnea. The sequence goes on from NW_027331369.1 coordinate 3,242, forward strand.
ACTACTTATGTTGTAGTTGGGATTTGAGCACTAGCGTATGATTTTACCAAACAGACATGTATGTATATTATGTTGTTTATTTAATATCAAGACATGATATGCTTTAGTTATACATTTAAATTAATAATAAAAGCAAAATTTTGACCCACATTTTCGAACAAAGATCCAATTAAATCCCAAAAGAGTAGAGTTAGAGCTCGGGTCCCCACATATATACTACATGCAAAGTACAAAACGTGGCATAGCTTTTCATGCTACACGCACGACCGCGGGTGCGGTCTTAACTTTACCGCGGGTGCGGTGTCTACACCGCGGGTGCGCTCTGGCTAGCACCGCGGGTGCGCTCCAACTCCAGTAGCAAAACTCGTACCTACTGTACTTCGACCGCGGGTGCGGTCTTTCCCCTAGCGCGGGTGCGGTCTTGCAAGTTTTGAGAAATTATATTTTTGGTCCGTGCAACATCCCATAATCTTATCTGATCAATTCTACAAGTCTTGGGACATTACATTAATCTTGTCTGATTAATTCTACGACAATTCTTGGGCATTACATTTCTCCCCCTCTTAGATCTGAGTTCGTCCTCGAACTCACCACAAGCAATCCAAATCTATTAGAAGAAATGTATAACAGAGTTTAACATCCAAACTCGCTTTACTAATATCATTCTGTGGTGTCTTTCTTTGATCAAGCTCTGATTCTGGTCTGGAATCAGAAGTCAAGAATTATAATATCATAATCCTTCTTCAACTCGTTCTAGTCGAATCAATCCCGCATTACTGGCTATACAACATCCGTATATGCCCATCTGCAATTTATAACAAAACAATACTATCTGTAGTTGTTATCCTATCTGTTTATCCCAATCTAGAACATAATCAATCTTCATCTTCAATTACCAATCGTTATTATCCAACGTTGGTTTCTTAAATATGTCCATTCTGAACTATCTTGATAGCTACTGTCATACAATCAATCATATCATGACAATAATCTATATCAACTAGTACTAACATCCAGTACCAAAGCTCTACAATTATCTGTCAATATCTGGTAATATACTCTGACTATCTGTCAATCTGTAATAAATCTGCACAAGAGAGCTTATGATATAATCTATCACAAGTACAACTCCATCAAAATCACAATCTGATATCATCTAATTCTTGCATTCTCGTCAATCTGACTATTTCTTTGACATTGATCTATGTCATCTGGTTCTGTTTGTACATAATCTGGTACAAACTGATAGATATAGATTGAATAATCTGTCAATCATAATCATATTATATCATCATCTAAAGAAAATGGCGGAAATTTTATTACGAAAGCCATAGAAATGTACTCCCATTTCTATTCAGAAATATACAAATTCTGTAATAATCTTCTGCTTTCTATCTTTTTGGCTTCTTCTGTTAGCAATTCAGACTTATCAGTACACTTTCTGCCAATATTTCTGTAAAAATTCTGTTACAACTGATCTAATCTGTTTATATCACAATTGTCTGTTCGAATAACGTACATTCACAATCATCTGAATGGCAACTGAATTCACTACTATGCGGTTCTGACACTATCTGTGAGTTCAGATTCGAACTATGCTGTATAAACAAATCAGTGAATAATCATAGATTAAAGAAGAAATACCTACCTGGTATTTGGCTCTGACTATAGATATCAAAATCTGTAACCAATTCTGAAACATTCTGATATCATAACATAATCAGTCCCATATAACCCAAAATCAAATATCTGTTATTCTGACTGATGCTCTGTTCTGATTACTACAAACAAATTCTGAACATTCTGATCACATGTCTGACTGTTTACACTAATCTGTATCAAACACTGATTCACAATAACAGTAATATCACATCAGGTTCAGAATAGAAAGACCCTATACAGATCTAGTGAGTTTACGAAAACTCATAAAATAACAAAATCAGGCAACTGTAAATTCTGGCTATCTGACCAATCCTCATACTGCCCAGATCAACTGCTATATCTTATCTGCAAATAACATATGCTCCCAACAATATAAGATATCGCACAAATACGGATGTAGAACAATAACAATACTCAGCAGATATATATAACAATAAGAGAATAAATAATCAGAATAAGATAATCTGCAGATAATAAATTTCTGACATTTCTGGAATTCTTGATCTTTCTGTCTTAACTGTCTAAATCAACCGATCTTCAGATACTGCATATTCTGAATAAACATTGTATCCATAACTGCATACTGGATTCATCCCTGACCCATTTCTGTATACACTGATCATAGTTCTCTGAATATTTAACACAATCTTCAAATATTCAATATAATCAATCAAATGCTGCAATATATCAACAAATCATAGATATACCAAGCATAATTTTCAGAATACCTCTGAACATAAAATCTATCAATTTAGAAACAGAACTGAAATATCTTCCAGAGAAATACTCAATCAACTGAATTTCTCAGCTAATGTTCTTTTATCTGTCAATTATATCAATTCTGTCAATCATTCTGTACTATGTTCTAATATATCAGCAATACTCGGTATTGATTCAATTCTGAAATCTACCTTTCTGATATCAAACACATCTGAAATCTTATCTAGGCAACACCAGTCAACTATTATATTACTAGCAACTCTGTCACTGCTAGACTCGATTTCACTGGATCTATTGAGTACATAAGGATACCATCTGTTCCTTTTTGTAATAATCGAGTCATAAACAGTACAATAATCTAAGGAATTCTGGATCTAGAATCCTTACCGGAAAATCTCCGTTTATCAGCCAGATCTGGTCTGAATCTTACCGTTTCTGGCACACATTCTACGATATTTCTGTACTTGTTTAGCATATACATGTCAATAATGCAATCAAAATCATATAATACAAGTACATCACAATCTAGTTCAATCTCATTCTTATCTAACCGTAGTATATCATATGTCACAGACATTTCTGTTATCAACATATTCCTCAACAACCAAGGAATCAATACTACAGTAACCATAGATCCAACAGATATAGCATATCTCCGTGCTACTCAATCACAGGTATTCATAAATAATGCATTAGTACATATCAATACCTATGCATATAATCATACAAGAAATAGTACCTGTGTGAATTCTGAGTCTGTTCTTCAGTCATTACCACCAATGACCCTGCTCTTTAAGATCTTCGAAAATGCCTCTGAGGACAAACTTTAGCAAAGTGTCCCGTCTGCTTACAGATATTGCACTTACCAAGCACTCCTTGGCATTGTTCTGTAGAATGTCGCCCTCCACACGTCCTGCAATACACTCCGGTATAGCTCGGACTAGGACTGCTAGAACTAGAGGAATCACTTCCTAACTTCTTGAACAGTTTCTTTTGAATCTTCAATGGTTCTTTCTTCCTATCACTGCTGCTGCCAATCTCAACTCTAGAAGGCAGTTGCTGTGGATTTGATGTTGGAAGATCATACGAGACTCCCTGTTGTCCTATCAGAACCGTTTCTGCTCTTTTGGCCCTGTTCAGGGTGTCAGCAAAACTACTCGATTGCTTCACATTCACCAATGTACGTATTTCTGGATTTAATCCCTGAATGAACTGACTAGATATAGCATAATCGTTTCTAGCCATGAGAGGGCAAAACGTAACAAGGTGAAGAATTGTGCCAAATACTCATCGATACTCATCTGTCCTTGTCTTAGGTTTGTGAACTCTGCACTTCTGTCCTCTCTATATGATACGGGGAAAAATCTTTGATAAAATTCAACCTTGAAAATGTTCCACGAAATCACTGAACGATTCTGTTCTAGAGCTCCTTTGGTTATTAACCACCATCTTCTTGCAGTATCGTGTAACTGGTTCTCAATAAGCCTAATTCTACACTCATCTGTGAAACTCAGGAATTCAAATAACATTTCTGTCTCCTCAAGCCACTTCTCACAATCTGCTGACGTCTCATTTCCCTTCAGAACCGACGACTGAAACGACTGGAACCTCTGTAACTATGTTTCCATCTGAATTTCTGACACGTCTATCTGAGGTTCTGACCTACCTGTCTGATCATATGAAGTACTACCTCTTTCTGGAATTCTTCTGGGCGGTACATCTGATTACCAAACACATTAGTAATCTAGTACTACAAATCTGTACCAATCTTTCTCTGATCACGATCATCTTACTGCTGATCATGAATCTAATCTGATTCATACTTAAGAATACATAATACCAATTCCAATCACATAATCAGGTAAACATGTATCTTAAAGCAGTAACACATAGTCTCATGCTAGCACATAATGTCAAGCAACATGAAATCAACCTCATGCTAGCACACACATGCAAGGAAAGAAAATTCATCTACCCCGCTCATTCTCTTCTACCTCAATCTAAAGAATCTATCAGTTCTGACTATCTCAATCTAAAGGATCTATCGCTAAAGGACCCTTCAGTTATGGAACCTAAAGCTCTGATACCACCTGTTGTGGGGACCCGGATGCTAATCTTTCTCATTAATCATCTTTGGGATTTAATTATCTGTTCTGATAAACAGGGTCTAAAATTTTTCTTTTTAAATTATAACTGCGGAAGGTAATGGAATCTAAATACTATACATTTCTGTATATAAAATACAAATTCAGTATTAAAATACAATAATGTACAACATTCTAATCTAAGGTTCACTACTAAAGTTCTAGTAGTAAAATCCAATCTACTGTAAGTCCGAAATCACCACGCTAAACTCGTCTTCTCTCATCATCTTCTCGACCCTGATCCAGCCCCACCTGTTGTCATTCACACATACAAAACACGACAACAGCCGGATAACTCCAGTGAGAATAAATCCCAGTATAAAACATGGTAAGCATGTATATAAACACACTAATTCATAAAACACGCGATCATGTATAAACACAATATATTTCATAATCTATGAAATTAAGCATGCAACTCAAATCAGATAAACATGCATATAAACCATCTAAATCATAAAACATGCTAATATGAATGTCATTCATATATAATCATGCAATGCGAGTCTAATCATGTCTAGACGCGACTCGACTAAAACTCTAGGGATCCCGTTGTGAATAAGACGGCACTGTCTGTCACCTACCCTCCCAATTGAGCTGCTGTCCGTCTTATTCCTAGACTTCGGCCTGATCTGTATCCACGTCTACAATAGGGGCGGTGATCTTCCCCTAAGCTGTGATATCGCCGAACGTCTAGAAGTCTGGATGATCTCGCAGACTTTCCTATCTTAATGCATGAATACAAAATCTGTAAGCAAGCTTAATCATCTGAACATGATTTGCATACAAGTTCTATAAGCAAATCGATCTATAACAAACATAATCATATCAAGATACGCAATAATCATATCACGATAAAGCATAAACAAGAATATAGTATGTGATTTATTGGGCAACTCAAGGATGATCTCGATTGAGTTTTTTCTTCCCGAATATCACATGAATTATACCTTTGTCGTCCCGGTCTGACGAAGACGATGCCTGTATCCAACTCTGTCCATATCAAATCTGAAATGACAACATCGAATACACTGTATCAGTGAATAACTCAATACACCATCTGTTCTGATCAATACTCAATTCAATATACAATCTGATCAATATCTGAACAAGATACAATCTGAGTCATATCGATAATATCACAATCTAATCGAAATCATATCTGAATCTGATCAATCTAACTCAACTGAGATTTCGACGACATAATATTATAATCTGAATAACCCCGTCAATCTGAACATTACAAATATACTACTGGAACTCATAATCTGTGTCAACATAATTCCTACTCTGAGTATTAACACAATTCTGATATAGAATCTCAGTCGATATCTTTCAAAAATCATAACAATTACATAAACAGTCTGTTCTTTAATCTGTCTTCAGTTCTATAATATCTACGGTAGCAGAAACACCATATCTGAATCATATTCAATTCTAACAACATCGTATTTTCAAAATACTGCAAAACGTAATGAAACTTACGTCCTTGTGTAGCTTTAGTTACGAGGAGTTCAGAACTAAAGTCGGATTCGAATTCTGCTACACGGTTTCTTCACAAATCAACTTAGAAGCTCACGGAGTAAAAGTTCTCTCCACTTTCGATTTCAGTCTGAATAAAAATGAAGGAGAACGAGCTGCACACGTATATATATACTACATGCAAAGTACAAAACGTGGCATAGCTTTTCATGCTACACGCACGACCGCGGGTGCGGTCTTAACTTTACCGCGGGTGCGGTGTCTACACCGCGGGTGCGCTCTTTCCCCTAGCGCGGGTGCGGTCTTGCAAGTTCTGAGAAATTATATTTTTTGTCCGTACAACATCCCATAATCTTATCTGATCAATTCTACAAGTCTTGGGACATTACATTAATCTTGTCTGATTAATTCTACGACAATTCTTGGGCATTACATGACAAGTAGTATAAAACAACAATTTTGAGTCAAATTTAGCCCATAAAGTATTCCAAAAGTAACTCAAGAATTTAACATCGCGACGAGAAACAATAGTCCTAAGCATGCCATGCAACCTAACGACTTCTCTAAAGAACAAATCCGCAATGTTTGAAGCATCATCGGTTTTATGAGAGGCTATAAAATGTGTCATCTTAGAGAATCTATCCACAACAACAAAAATAGAATCCCTCCCCTTCTTAGTCCTAGGCAACCCCAAAATAAAGTCCATAGAAATGTCAATCCAAGTTCTTTTTAAGAATAGCACGCAAAAGTGTTCCCAAAGTTCTATTGACAACTACAGTTTGTCCATCCGTTTGAGCATGACAAGTAGTAGAAAACAACAATTTTGTGCCAAGTTTAGCCCATAAAGTCTTTCCAAAGTAACTCAAGAATTTAACATCGCGACCAGAAACAATTGTCCTAGGCATGCCATGCAACCTAACGACTTCTCTAAAGAACAAATTCGGAATGTTTGAAGCATCATCGGTTTTATGACAAGCTATAAAATGTGCCATCTTAGAGAATCTATCCACAACAACAAAAATAGAATCCCTCCCCTTCATAGTCCTAGGCAACCCCAAAATAAAGTCCCTAGAAATGTCAATCCAAGTTCTTTTTAAGAATAGCACGCAAAAGTGCTCCCAAAGTTCTATTGACAACTTCAGTTTGTCCATCCGTTTGAGGATGACAAGTAGTAGAAAACAACAATTTTGAGTCAAATTTAGCCCATAAAGTATTCCAAAAGTAACTCAAGAATTTAACATCGCGACCAGAAACAATAGTCCTAGGCATGCCATGCAACCTAACGACTTCTCTAAAGAACAAATCCGCAATGTTTGAAGCATCGTCGGTTTTATGAGAGGCTATAAAATGTGTCATCTTAGAGAATCTATCCACAACAACAAAAATAGAATTCCTCCCCTTCTTAGTCCTAGGCAACCCCAAAATAAAGTCCATAGAAATGTAAATCAAGTTCTTTTTAAGAATAACACGCAAAAAGTTCCCAAAGTTCTATTGAAAACTTCAGTCTGTCCATCTGTTTGAGGACGACAAGTAGTAAAAAACAACAATTTTGTGCCAAGTTTAGCCCATAAAGTATTCCAAAAGTAACTCAAGAATTTAACCTCGCGACCAGAATCAATTGTCCTAGGCATGCCATGCAACCTAACGACTTCTCTAAAGAACAAATTCGGAATGTTTGAAGCATCATCGGTTTTATGACAAGCTATAAAATGTGCCATCTTAGAGAATATATCCACAACAAAAAAAATAGAATCCCTCCCCTTTATAGTCCTAGGCTACCCCAAAATAAAGTCCCTAGAAATGTCAATCCAAGTTCTTTTTAAGAATAGCACGCAAAAGTGTTCCCAAAGTTCTATTGACAACTTCAGTTTGTCCATCCGTTTGAGGATGACAAGTAGTAAAAACAACAATTTTGAGTCAAATTTAGCCCATAAAGTATTCCAAAAGTAACTCAAGAATTTAACATCGCGACCAGAAACAATAGTCCTAGGCATGCCATGCAACCTAACGACTTCTCTAAAGAACAAATTCGGAATGTTTGAAGCATCATCGGTTTTATGACAAGGTATAAAATGTGCCATCATAGAGAATCTATCCACAACAACAAAAATAGAATCCCTCCCCTTCATAGTCCTAGGCAACCCCAAAATAAAGTCCTTAGAAATGTCAATCCAAGTTCTTTTTAAGAATAGCATGCAAAAGTGTTCCCAAAGTTCTATTGACAACTTCAGTTTGTCCATCCGTTTGAGGTTGACAAGTAGTAGAAAACAACAATTTTGAGTCAAATTTAGCCCATAAAGTATTCCAAAAGTAACTCAAGAATTTCACATCGCGACGAGAAACAATAGTCCTAGGCATGCCATGCAACCTAACGACTTCTCTAAAGAACAAATCCGCAATGTTTGACGCATCATCGGTTTAATGAGAGGCTATAAAATGTGTCATCTTAGAGAATCTATCCACAACAACAAAAATAGAATCCCTCCCCTTCTTAGTCCTAGGCAACCCCAAAATAAAGTCCATAGAAATGTCAATCCAAGTTCTTTTTAAGAATAACACGCAAAAGTGTTCCCAAAGTTCTATTGACAACTACAGTTTGTCCATCCGTTTGAGCATGACAAGTAGTAGAAAACAACAATTTTGTGCCAAGTTTAGCCCATAAAGTCTTTCAAAGTAACTCAAGAATTTAACATCGCGACCAGAAACAAAAGTTCTAAGCATGCCATGCAACCTAACGACTTCTCTAAAGAACAAATCCGCAATGTTTGAAGCATCATCGGTTTTATGACAAGCTATAAAATGTGCCAGTCTTAGAGAATCTATCCACAACAACAAAAATAGAATCCCTCCCCTTCTTAGTCCTAGATAACCCCAAAATAAAGTCCATAGAAATGTCAATCCAAGTTCTTTTTAATAATAGCACGCAAAATTATTCCCAAAGTTCTATTGACAACTTCAGTCTGTCCATCTGTTTGAGGACGACAAGTAGTAGAAAACAACAATTTTGTGCCAAGTTTAGCCCATAAAGTATTCCAAAAGTAACTCAAGAATTTAACCTCGCGACCAGAATCAATTGTCCTAGGCATGCCATGCAACCTAACGACTTCTCTAAAGAACAAATTCGCAATGTTTGAAGCATCATCGGTTTTATGACAAGCTATAAAATGTGCCATCTTAGAGAATATATCCACAACAACAAAAATAGAATCCCTCCCCTTCTTAGTCCTAGGCAACCCCAAAATAAAGTCCATAGAAATGTCAATCCAAGTTCTTTTTAAGAATAAGCACGCAAAAGTGTTCCCAAAGTTCTAATTGACAACTTCAGTTTTTCCATCCGTTTGAGGATGACAAGTAGTAGAAAACAACAATTTTGTGCCAAGTTTAGCCCATAAATTCTTCCAAAAGTAACTCAAGAATTTAACATCGCGACCAGAAACAATAGTCCTAGGCATGCCATGCAACCTAACGACTTCTCTAAAGAACAAATCCGCAATGTTTAACGCATCATCGGTTTTATGACAAGCTATAAAATGTGCCATCTTAGAGAATCTATCCACAACAACAAAAATAGAATCCCTCCCCTTCTTAGTCCTAGGCAACCCCAAAATAAAGTCCATAGAAATGTCAATCCAAGTTCTTTTTAAGAATAGCACGCAAAAGTGTTCCCAAAGTTCTATTGACAACTTCAGTTTGTCCATCCGTTTGAGGATGACAAGTAGTAGAAAACAACAATTTTGTGCCAAGTTTAGCCCATAAAGTATTCCAAAAGTAACTCAAGAATTTAACATCGCGACCAGAATCAATAGTCCTAGGCATGCCATGCAACCTAGCGACTTCTCTAAAGAACAAATCCGCAATGTTTGAAGCATCATCGGTTTTATGACAAGCTATAAAATGTGCCATCTTAGAGAATCTATCCACAACAACAAAAATAGAATCCCTCCCCTTCTTAGTCCTAGGCAACCCCAAAATAAAGTCCATAGAAATGTCAATCCAAGTTCTTTTTAAGAATAACACGCAAAAGTGTTCCCAAAGTTCTATTGACAACTACAGTTTGTCCATCCGTTTGAGCATGACAAGTAGTAGAAAACAATAATTTTGTGCCAAGTTTAGCCCATAAAGTCTTTCCAAAGTAACTCAAGAATTTAACATCGCGAACAGAGACAAAAGTGCTAAGCATGCCATGCAACCTAACGACTTCTCTAAAGAACAAATCCGCAATGTTTGAAGCATCATCGATTTTATGACAAGCTATAAATGTGCCATCTTAGAGAATCTATCCACAACAACAAAAATAGAATCCCTCCCCTTCTTAGTCCTAGACAACCACATAATAAAGTCCATAGAAATGTCAATCCAAGTTTTTTTAAGAATAACACGCAAAAGTGTTCTCAAAGTTCTATTCACAACTACAGTTTGTCCATACGTTTGAGCATGACAAAGTATTAGAAAACAACAATTTTGTGCCAAGTTTAGCCCATAAAGTCTTTCCAATGTAACTCAAGAATTTAACATCGCGACCAGAAACAAAAGTTCTAAGCACGCCATGCAACCAAATGACTTCTCTAAAGAACGAATCCGCAATGTTTGAAGCATCATCGAATTTAGGACAAGCTATAAAATGTGCCATCTTAGAGAATCTATCCACAACAACAAAAATAGAATCCCTACCCTTCTTAGTCCTAGGCAACCCCAAAATAAAGTCCATAGAAATGTCAATCCAAGTTCTTTTTAACAATAGCACAAAAAGTGTTCCCAAAGTTCTATTGACAACTTCAGTTTGTCCATCCGTTTGAGCATGACAAGTAGTAGAAAACAACAATTTTGTGTCAAGTTTAGCCCATAAAGTATTCCAAAAGTAACTCAAGAATTTAACATCCCGATCAGAAGCAATAGTCCTAGTCATGACATGCAACCTAACGACTTCTCTAAAGAACAAATCCACAATGTTTGAAGCATCATCAGTTTTCTGACAAGCTATAAAATGTGTCATCTTAGAGAATCTATCCACAACAACAAAAATAGAATCCCTCCCCTTCTTAGTCCTAGGCAACCACAAAATAAAGTCCATAGAAATGTCAATCCAAGTTCTTTTTAAGAATAACACGCAAAAGTGTTCCCAAAGTTCTATTGACAACTACAGTTTGTCCATCCGTTTGAGCATGACAAGTAGTAGAAAACAACAATTTTGTGCCAAGTTTAGCCCATGAAGTCTTCCAAAGTAACTCAAGAATTTAACATCGCGACCAGAAACAAAAGTTCTAAGCATGCCATGCAACCTAACGACTTCTCTAAAGAACAAATCCGCCATGTTTGAAGCATCATCGATTTTATGACAAGCTATAAATGTGCCATCTTAGAGAATCTATCCACAACAACAAAAATAGAATCCCTCCCCTTCTTAGTCCTAGGCAACCCCAAAATAAAGTCCATAGAAATGTCAATCCAAGTTCTTTTTAAGAATAGCACGCAAAAGTGTCCCAAAGTTCTATTGACAACTTCAATTTGTCCATCCGTTTGAGCATGACAAGTAGTAGAAAACAACAATTTTGTGCCAAGTTTAGCCCATAAAGTCTTTCAAAAGTAACTCAAGAATTTAACATCGCGATCAGAAGCAATAGTCCTAGGCATGCCATGCAACCTAACGACTTCTCTAAAGAACAAATCCGCAATGTTTGAAGCATCATCGGTTTTATGAGAGGCTATAAAATGTGTCATCTTAGAGAATCTATCCACAACAACAAAAATAGAATCCCTCCCCTTCTTAGTCCTAGGCAACCCCAAAATAAAGTCCATAGAAATGTCAATCAAGTTCTTTTTAAGAATAACACGCAAAAAAGTTCCCAAAGTTCTATTGACAACTTCAGTCTGTCCATCTGTTTGAGGACGACAAGTAGTAGAAAACAACAATTTTGTGTCAAGTTTAGCCCATAAAGTATTCCAAAAGTAACTCAAGAATTTAACCTCGCGACCAGAATCAATTGTCCTAGGCATGCCATGCAACCTAACGACTTCTCTAAAGAACAAATTCGGAATGTTTGAAGCATCATCGGTTTTATGACAAGCTATAAAATGTGCCATCTTAGAGAATATATCCACAACAACAAAAATAGAATCCCTCCCCTTCATAGTCCTAGGCAACCCCAAAATAAAGTCCCTAGAAATGTCAATCCAAGTTCTTTTTAAGAATAGCACGCAAAAGTGTTCCCAAAGTTCTATTGACAACTTCAGTTTTTCCATCCGTTTGAGGATGACAAGTAGTAGAAAACAACAATTTTGAGTCAAATTTAGCCCATAAAGTATTCCAAAAGTAACTCAAGAATTTAACATCGCGACCAGAAACAATAGTCCTAGGCATGCCATGCAACCTAACGACTTCTCTAAAGAACAAATCCGCAATGTTTGAAGCATCATCGGTTTTATGAGAGGCTATAAAATGTGTCATCTTAGAGAATCTATCCACAACAACAAAAATAGAATCCCTCCCTTCTTAGTCCTAGGCAACCCCAAAATAAAGTCCATAGAAATGTCAATCCAAGTTCTTTTTAAGAATATCACGCAAAAGTGTTCCAAAGTTCTATTGACAACTTCAGTTTGTCCATCCGTTTGAGCATGACAAGTAGTAGAAAACAACAATTTTGTGCCAAGTTTAGCCCATAAAGTCTTTCAAAAGTAACTCAAGAATTTAACATCGCGATCAGAAGCAATAGTCCTAGGCATGCCATGCAACCTAACGACTTCTCTAAAGAACAAATCCGCAATGTTTGAAGCATCATCGGTTTTATGACAAGCTATAAAATGTGCCATCTTAGAGAATCTATCCACAACAACAAAAATAGAATCCCTCCCCTTCTTAGTCCTAGGCAACCCCAAAATAAAGTCCATAGAAATGTCAATCCAAGTTCTTTTTAAGAATAGCACGCAAAAGTGTTCCAAAGTTCTATTGACAACTTCAGTTTGTCCATCCGTTTGAGCATGACAAGTAGTAGAAAACAACAATTTTGTGCCAAGTTTAGCCCATAAAGTCTTTCAAAAGTAACTCAAGAATTTAACATCGCGATCAGAAGCAATAGTCCTAGTCATGCCATGCAACCTAACGACTTCTCTAAAGAACAAATCCGCAATGTTTGAAGCATCATCAGTTTTATGACAAGCTATAAAATGTGTCATCTTAGAGAATCTATCCACAACAACAAAAATAGAATCCCTCCCCTTCTTAGTCCTAGGCAACCACAAAATAAAGTCCATAGAAATGTCAATCCAAGTTCTTTTTAAGAATAACACGCAAAAGTGTTCCCAAAGTTCTATTGACAACTACAGTTTGTCCATCCGTTTGAGCATGACAAGTAGTAGAAAACAACAATTTTGTGCCAAGTTTAGCCCATAAAGTCTTCCAAAGTAACTCAAGAATTTAACATCGCGACCAGAAACAAAGTTCTAAGCATGCCATGCAACCTAACGACTTCTCTAAAGAACAAATCCGCAATGTTTGAAGCATCATCGATTTTATGACAAGCTATAAATGTGCCATCTTAGAGAATCTATCCACAACAACAAAAATAGAATCCCTCCCCTTCTTAGTCCTAGGCAACCCCAAAATAAAGTCCATAGAAATGTCAATCCAAGTTCTTTTTAAGAATAGCACGCAAAAGTGTTCCAAAGTTCTATTGACAACTTCAGTTTGTCCATCCGTTTGAGCATGACAAGTAGTAGAAAACAACAATTTTGTGCCAAGTTTAGCCCATAAAGTCTTTCAAAAGTAACTCAAGAATTTAACATCGCGATCAGAAGCAATAGTCCTAGGCATGCCATGCAACCTAACGACTTCTCTAAAGAACAAATCCGCAATGTTTGAAGCATCATCGGTTTTATGACAAGGCTATAAAATGTGTCATCTTAGAGAATCTATCCACAACAACAAAAATAGAATCCCTCCCCTTCTTAGTCCTAGGCAACCCCAAAATAAAGTCCATAGAAATGTCAATCCAAGTTCTTTTTAAGAATAACACGCAAAAAGTGTTCCCAAAGTTCTATTGACAACTTCAGTTTGTCCATCCGTTTGAGGATGACAAGTAGTAGAAAACAACAATTTTGTGCCAAGTTTAGCCCATAAAGTATTCCAAAAGTAACTCAAGAATTTAACATCGCGACCAGAAACAATAGTCCTAGGCATGCCATGCAACCTAACGACTTCTCTAAAGAACAAATCCGCAATGTTTGAAGCATCATCGGTTTTATGACAAGCTATAAAATGTGCCATCTTAGAGAATCTATCCACAACAACAAAAATAGAATCCCTCCCCTTCTTAGTCCTAGGCAACCCCAAAATAAAGTCCATAGAAATGTCAATCCAAGTTCTTTTTAAGAATAGCACGCAAAAGTGTTCCCAAAGTTCTATTGACAACTTCAGTTTGTCCATCCGTTTGAGCATGACAAGTAGTAGAAAACAACAATTTTGTGCCAAGTTTAGCCCATAAAGTCTTCCAAAAGTAACTCAAGAATTTAACATCGCGACCAGAAACAATTGTCCTAGGCATGCCATGCAACCTAACGACTTCTCTAAAGAACAAATTCGGAATGTTTGACAAGCTATAAAATGTGCCATCTTAGAGAATCTATCCGCAACAACAAAAACAGAATCCCTCCCCTTCATAGTCCTAGGCAACCCCAAAATAAAGTCCCTAGAAATGTCAATCCAAGTTCTTTTTAAGAATAGCACGCAAAAGTGTTCCCAAAGTTCTATTGACAACTTCAGTTTTTCCATCCGTTTGAGGATGACAAGTAGTAGAAAACAACAATTTTGAGTCAAATTTAGCCCATAAAGTATTCCAAAAGTAACTCAAGAATTTAACATCGCGACCAGAAACAATAGTCCTAGGCATGCCATGCAACCTAACGACTTCTCTAAAGAACAAATCCGCAATGTTTGAAGCATCATCGGTTTTATGAGAGGCTATAAAATGTGTCATCTTAGAGAATCTATCCACAACAACAAAATAGAATCCCTCCCCTTCTTAGTCCTAGGCAACCCCAAAATAAAGTCCATAGAAATGTCAATCCAAGTTCTTTTTAAGAATAGCACGCAAAAGTGTTCCCAAAGTTCTATTGACAACTACAGTTTGTCCATCCGTTTGAGCATGACAAGTAGTAGAAAACAACAATTTTGTGCCAAGTTTAGCCCATAAAGTCTTCCAAAGTAACTCAAGAATTTAACATCGCGACCAGAAACAATTGTCCTAGGCATGCCATGCAACCTAACGACTTCTCTAAAGAACAAATTCGGAATGTTTGACAAGCTATAAAATGTGTCATCTTAGAGAATCTATCCACAACAACAAAAATAGAATCCCTCCCCTTCTTAGTCCTAGGCAACCCCAAAATAAAGTCCATAGAAATGTCAATCCAAGTTCTTTTTAAGAATAGCACGCAAAAGTGTTCCAAAGTTCTATTGACAACTTCACTTTGTCCATCCGTTTGAGCATGACAAGTAGTAGAAAACAACAATTTTGTGCCAAGTTTAGCCCATAAAGTCTTCCAAAAGTAACTCAAGAATTTAACATCGCGACCAGAAACAATAGTCCTAGGCATGCCATGCAACCTAACGACTTCTCTAAAGAACAAATCCGCAATGTTTGAAGCATCATCGGTTTTATGACAAGCTATAAAATGTGCCATCTTAGAGAATCTATCCACAACAACAAAAATAGAATCCCTCCCCTTCTTAGTCCTAGGCAACCCCAAAATAAAGTCCATAGAAATGTCAATCCAAGTTCTTTTTAAGAATAGCACGCAAAAGTGTTCCCAAAGTTCTATTGACAACTTCAGTTTGTCCATCCGTTTGAGGATGACAAGTAGTAGAAAACAACAATTTTGTGCCAAGTTTAGCCCATAAAGTCTTCCAAAAGTAACTCAAGAATTTAACATCGCGACCAGAAGCAATAGTCCTAGGCATGCCATGCAACCTAACGACTTCTCTAAAGAACAAATCCGCAATGTTTGAAGCATCATCGGTTTTATGACAAGCTATAAAATGTGCCATCTTAGAGAATCTATCCACAACAACAAAAATAGAATCCCTCCCCTTCTTAGTCCTAGGCAACCCCAAAATAAAGTCCATAGAAATGTCAATCCAAGTTCTTTTTAAGAATAGCACGCAAAAGTGTTCCCAAAGTTCTATTGACAACTACAGTTTGTCCATCCGTTTGAGCATGACAAGTAGTAGAAAACAACAATTTTGTGCCAAGTTTAGCCCATAAAGTCTTCCAAAGTAACTCAAGAATTTAACATCGCGACCAGAAACAATAGTCCTAGGCATGCCATGCAACCTAACGACTTCTCTAAAGAACAAATCCGCAATGTTTGAAGCATCATCGGTTTTATGACAAGCTATAAAATGTGCCATCTTAGAGAATCTATCCACAACAACAAAAATAGAATCCCTCCCCTTCTTAGTCCTAGGCAACCCCAAAATAAAGTCCATAGAAATGTCAATCCAAGTTCTTTTTAAGAATAGCACGCAAAAGTGTTCCAAAGTTCTATTGACAACTACAGTTTGTCCATACGTTTGAGCATGACAAGTAGTAGAAAACAACAATTTTGTGCCAAGTTTAGCCCATAAAGTCTTCCAAAGTAACTCAAGAATTTAACATCGCGACCAGAAACAAAAGTTCTAAGCATGCCATGCAACCTAACGACTTCTCTAAAGAACAAATCCGCAATGTTTGAAGCATCATCGATTTATGACAAGCTATAAAATGTGCCATCTTAGAGAATCTATCCACAACAACAAAAATAGAATCCCTACCCTTCTTAGTCCTAGGCAACCCCAAAATAAAGTCCATAGAAATGTCAATCCAAGTTCTTTTTAAGAATAGCACGCAAAAGTGTTCCCAAAGTTCTATTGACAACTTCAGTTTGTCCATCCGTTTGAGCATGACAAGTAGTAGAAAACAACAATTTTGTGTCAAGTTTAGCCCATAAAGTATTCCAAAAGTAACTCAAGAATTTAACATCGCGACCAGAAGCAATAGTCCTAGTCATGCCATGCAACCTAACGACTTCTCTAAAGAACAAATCCGCAATGTTTGAAGCATCATCGGTTTTATGACAAGCTATAAAATGTGTCATCTTAGAGAATCTATCCACAACAACAAAAATAGAATCCCTCCCCTTCTTAGTCCTAGGCAACCACAAAATAAAGTCCATAGAAATGTCAATCCAAGTTCTTTTTAAGAATAACACGCAAAAGTGTTCCCAAAGTTCTATTGACAACTTCAGTTTGTCCATCCGTTTGAGCATGACAAGTAGTAGAAAACAACAATTTTGTGCCAAGTTTAGCCCATAAAGTCTTCCAAAGTAACTCAAGAATTTAACATCGCGACCAGAAACAATAGTTCTAAGCATGCCATGCAACCTAACGACTTCTCTAAAGAACAAATCCGCAATGTTTGAAGCATCATCGATTTTATGACAAGCTATAAAATGTGCCATCTTAGAGAATCTATCCACAACAACAAAAATAGAATCCCTCCCCTTCTTAGTCCTAGGCAACCCCAAAATAAAGTCCATAGAAATGTCAATCCAAGTTCTTTTTAAGAATAGCACGCAAAAGTGTTCCCAAAGTTCTATTGACAACTTCAGTTTGTCCATCCGTTTGAGCATGACAAGTAGTAGAAAACAACAATTTTGTGCCAAGTTTAGCCCATAAAGTCTTTCAAAAGTAACTCAAGAATTTAACATCGCGATCAGAAACAATAGTCCTAGGCATGCCATGCAACCTAACGACTTCTCTAAAGAACAAATCCGCAATGTTTGAAGCATCATCGGTTTTATGAGAGGCTATAAAATGTGTCATCTTAGAGAATCTATCCACAACAACAAAAATAGAATCCCTCCCCTTCTTAGTCCTAGGCAACCCCAAAATAAAGTCCATAGAAATGTCAATCCAAGTTCTTTTTAAGAATAACACGCAAAAAAGTTCCCAAAGTTCTATTGACAACTTCAGTCTGTCCATCTGTTTGAGGACGACAAGTAGTAGAAAACAACAATTTTGTGCCAAGTTTAGCCCATAAAGTATTCCAAAAGTAACTCAAGAATTTAACCTCGCGACCAGAATCAATTGTCCTAGGCATGCCATGCAACCTAACGACTTCTCTAAAGAACAAATTCGGAATGTTTGAAGCATCATCGGTTTTATGACAAGCTATAAAATGTGCCATCTTAGAGAATATATCCACAACAACAAAAATAGAATCCCTCCCCTTCATAGTCCTAGGCAACCCCAAAATAAAGTCCCTAGAAATGTCAATCCAAGTTCTTTTTAAGAATAGCACGCAAAAGTGTTCCCAAAGTTCTATTGACAACTTCAGTTTGTCCATCCGTTTGAGGATGACAAGTAGTAGAAAACAACAATTTTGAGTCAAATTTAGCCCATAAAGTATTCCAAAAGTAACTCAAGAATTTAACATCGCGACCAGAAACAATAGTCCTAGGCATGCCATGCAACCTAACGACTTCTCTAAAGAACAAATCCGCAATGTTTGAAGCATCATCGGTTTTATGACAAGCTATAAAATGTGTCATCTTAGAGAATCTATCCACAACAACAAAAATAGAATCCCTCCCCTTCTTAGTCCTAGGCAACCCCAAAATAAAGTCCATAGAAATGTCAATCCAAGTTCTTTTTAAGAATAGCACGCAAAAGTGTTCCCAAAGTTCTATTGACAACTTCAGTTTGTCCATCCGTTTGAGCATGACAAGTAGTAGAAAACAACAATTTTGTGCCAAGTTTAGCCCATAAAGTCTTTCCAAAGTAACTCAAGAATTTAACATCGCGACCAGAAACAATAGTCCTAGGCATGCCATGCAACCTAACGACTTCTCTAAAGAACAAATCCGCAATGTTTGAAGCATCATCGGTTTTATGACAAGCTATAAAATGTGCCATCTTAGAGAATCTATCCACAACAACAAAAATAGAATCCCTCCCCTTCTTAGTCCTAGGCAACCCCAAAATAAAGTCCATAGAAATGTCAATCCAAGTTCTTTTTAAGAATAGCACGCAAAAGTGTTCCCAAAGTTCTATTGACAACTTCAGTTTGTCCATCCGTTTGAGGATGACAAGTAGTAGAAAACAACAATTTTGTGCCAAGTTTAGCCCATAAAGTCTTCCAAAAGTAACTCAAGAATTTAACATCGCGACCAGAAACAATAGTCCTAGGCATGCCATGCAACCTAACGACTTCTCTAAAGAACAAATCCGCAATGTTTGAAGCATCATCGGTTTTATGACAAGCTATAAAATGTGCCATCTTAGAGAATCTATCCACAACAACAAAAATAGAATCCCTCCCCTTCTTAGTCCTAGGCAACCCCAAAATAAAGTCCATAGAAATGTCAATCCAAGTTCTTTTTAAGAATAGCACGCAAAAGTGTTCCCAAAGTTCTATTGACAACTTCAGTTTGTCCATCCGTTTGAGGATGACAAGTAGTAGAAAACAACAATTTTGTGCCAAGTTTAGCCCATAAAGTCTTCCAAAGTAACTCAAGAATTTAACATCGCGACCAGAAACAATAGTCCTAGGCATGCCATGCAACCTAACGACTTCTCTAAAGAACAAATCCGCAATGTTTGAAGCATCATCGGTTTTATGACAAGCTATAAAATGTGCCATCTTAGAGAATCTATCCACAACAACAAAAATAGAATCCCTCCCCTTCTTAGTCCTAGGCAACCCCAAAATAAAGTCCATAGAAATGTCAATCCAAGTTCTTTTTAAGAATAGCACGCAAAAGTGTTCCCAAAGTTCTATTGACAACTTCAGTTTGTCCATCCGTTTGAGGATGACAAGTAGTAGAAAACAACAATTTTGTGCCAAGTTTAGCCCATAAAGTCTTCCAAAAGTAACTCAAGAATTTAACATCGCGACCAGAAACAATAGTCCTAGGCATGCCATGCAACCTAACGACTTCTCTAAAGAACAAATCCGCAATGTTTGAAGCATCATCGGTTTTATGACAAGCTATAAAATGTGCCATCTTAGAGAATCTATCCACAACAACAAAAATAGAATCCCTCCCCTTCTTAGTCCTAGGCAACCCCAAAATAAAGTCCATAGAAATGTCAATCCAAGTTCTTTTTAAGAATAGCACGCAAAAGTGTTCCCAAAGTTCTATTGACAACTTCAGTTTGTCCATCCGTTTGAGGATGACAAGTAGTAGAAAACAACAATTTTGTGCCAAGTTTAGCCCATAAAGTCTTCCAAAAGTAACTCAAGAATTTAACATCGCGACCAGAAACAATAGTCCTAGGCATGCCATGCAACCTAACGACTTCTCTAAAGAACAAATCCGCAATGTTTGAAGCATCATCGGTTTTATGACAAGCTATAAAATGTGCCATCTTAGAGAATCTATCCACAACAACAAAAATAGAATCCCTCCCCTTCTTAGTCCTAGGCAACCCCAAAATAAAGTCCATAGAAATGTCAATCCAAGTTCTTTTTAAGAATAGCACGCAAAAGTGTTCCCAAAGTTCTATTGACAACTTCAGTTTGTCCATCCGTTTGAGGATGACAAGTAGTAGAAAACAACAATTTTGTGCCAAGTTTAGCCCATAAAGTCTTCCAAAAGTAACTCAAGAATTTAACATCGCGACCAGAAACAATAGTCCTAGGCATGCCATGCAACCTAACGACTTCTCTAAAGAACAAATCCGCAATGTTTGAAGCATCATCGGTTTTATGACAAGCTATAAAATGTGCCATCTTAGAGAATCTATCCACAACAACAAAAATAGAATCCCTCCCCTTCTTAGTCCTAGGCAACCCCAAAATAAAGTCCATAGAAATGTCAATCCAAGTTCTTTTTAAGAATAGCACGCAAAAGTGTTCCCAAAGTTCTATTGACAACTTCAGTTTGTCCATCCGTTTGAGGATGACAAGTAGTAGAAAACAACAATTTTGTGCCAAGTTTAGCCCATAAAGTCTTCCAAAGTAACTCAAGAATTTAACATCGCGACCAGAAACAATAGTCCTAGGCATGCCATGCAACCTAACGACTTCTCTAAAGAACAAATCCGCAATGTTTGAAGCATCATCGGTTTTATGACAAGCTATAAAATGTGCCATCTTAGAGAATCTATCCACAACAACAAAAATAGAATCCCTCCCCTTCTTAGTCCTAGGCAACCCCAAAATAAAGTCCATAGAAATGTCAATCCAAGTTCTTTTTAAGAATAGCACGCAAAAGTGTTCCCAAAGTTCTATTGACAACTTCAGTTTGTCCATCCGTTTGAGGATGACAAGTAGTAGAAAACAACAATTTTGTGCCAAGTTTAGCCCATAAAGTCTTCCAAAAGTAACTCAAGAATTTAACATCGCGACCAGAAACAATAGTCCTAGGCATGCCATGCAACCTAACGACTTCTCTAAAGAACAAATCCGCAATGTTTGAAGCATCATCGGTTTTATGACAAGCTATAAAATGTGCCATCTTAGAGAATCTATCCACAACAACAAAAATAGAATCCCTCCCCTTCTTAGTCCTAGGCAACCCCAAAATAAAGTCCATAGAAATGTCAATCCAAGTTCTTTTTAAGAATAGCACGCAAAAGTGTTCCCAAAGTTCTATTGACAACTTCAGTTTGTCCATCCGTTTGAGGATGACAAGTAGTAGAAAACAACAATTTTGTGCCAAGTTTAGCCCATAAAGTCTTCCAAAAGTAACTCAAGAATTTAACATCGCGACCAGAAACAATAGTCCTAGGCATGCCATGCAACCTAACGACTTCTCTAAAGAACAAATCCGCAATGTTTGAAGCATCATCGGTTTTATGACAAGCTATAAAATGTGCCATCTTAGAGAATCTATCCACAACAACAAAAATAGAATCCCTCCCCTTCTTAGTCCTAGGCAACCCCAAAATAAAGTCCATAGAAATGTCAATCCAAGTTCTTTTTAAGAATAGCACGCAAAAGTGTTCCCAAAGTTCTATTGACAACTTCAGTTTGTCCATCCGTTTGAGGATGACAAGTAGTAGAAAACAACAATTTTGTGCCAAGTTTAGCCCATAAAGTCTTCCAAAAGTAACTCAAGAATTTAACATCGCGACCAGAAACAATAGTCCTAGGCATGCCATGCAACCTAACGACTTCTCTAAAGAACAAATCCGCAATGTTTGAAGCATCATCGGTTTTATGACAAGCTATAAAATGTGCCATCTTAGAGAATCTATCCACAACAACAAAAATAGAATCCCTCCCCTTCTTAGTCCTAGGCAACCCCAAAATAAAGTCCATAGAAATGTCAATCCAAGTTCTTTTTAAGAATAGCACGCAAAAGTGTTCCCAAAGTTCTATTGACAACTTCAGTTTGTCCATCCGTTTGAGGATGACAAGTAGTAGAAAACAACAATTTTGTGCCAAGTTTAGCCCATAAAGTCTTCCAAAAGTAACTCAAGAATTTAACATCGCGACCAGAAACAATAGTCCTAGGCATGCCATGCAACCTAACGACTTCTCTAAAGAACAAATCCGCAATGTTTGAAGCATCATCGGTTTTATGACAAGCTATAAAATGTGCCATCTTAGAGAATCTATCCACAACAACAAAAATAGAATCCCTCCCCTTCTTAGTCCTAGGCAACCCCAAAATAAAGTCCATAGAAATGTCAATCCAAGTTCTTTTTAAGAATAGCACGCAAAAGTGTTCCCAAAGTTCTATTGACAACTTCAGTTTGTCCATCCGTTTGAGGATGACAAGTAGTAGAAAACAACAATTTTGTGCCAAGTTTAGCCCATAAAGTCTTCCAAAAGTAACTCAAGAATTTAACATCGCGACCAGAAACAATAGTCCTAGGCATGCCATGCAACCTAACGACTTCTCTAAAGAACAAATCCGCAATGTTTGAAGCATCATCGGTTTTATGACAAGCTATAAAATGTGCCATCTTAGAGAATCTATCCACAACAACAAAAATAGAATCCCTCCCCTTCTTAGTCCTAGGCAACCCCAAAATAAAGTCCATAGAAATGTCAATCCAAGTTCTTTTTAAGAATAGCACGCAAAAGTGTTCCCAAAGTTCTATTGACAACTTCAGTTTGTCCATCCGTTTGAGGATGACAAGTAGTAGAAAACAACAATTTTGTGCCAAGTTTAGCCCATAAAGTCTTCCAAAAGTAACTCAAGAATTTAACATCGCGACCAGAAACAATAGTCCTAGGCATGCCATGCAACCTAACGACTTCTCTAAAGAACAAATCCGCAATGTTTGAAGCATCATCGGTTTTATGACAAGCTATAAAATGTGCCATCTTAGAGAATCTATCCACAACAACAAAAATAGAATCCCTCCCCTTCTTAGTCCTAGGCAACCCCAAAATAAAGTCCATAGAAATGTCAATCCAAGTTCTTTTTAAGAATAGCACGCAAAAGTGTTCCCAAAGTTCTATTGACAACTTCAGTTTGTCCATCCGTTTGAGGATGACAAGTAGTAGAAAACAACAATTTTGTGCCAAGTTTAGCCCATAAAGTCTTCCAAAAGTAACTCAAGAATTTAACATCGCGACCAGAAACAATAGTCCTAGGCATGCCATGCAACCTAACGACTTCTCTAAAGAACAAATCCGCAATGTTTGAAGCATCATCGGTTTTATGACAAGCTATAAAATGTGCCATCTTAGAGAATCTATCCACAACAACAAAAATAGAATCCCTCCCCTTCTTAGTCCTAGGCAACCCCAAAATAAAGTCCATAGAAATGTCAATCCAAGTTCTTTTTAAGAATAGCACGCAAAAGTGTTCCCAAAGTTCTATTGACAACTTCAGTTTGTCCATCCGTTTGAGGCATGACAAGTAGTAGAAAACAACAATTTTGTGCCAAGTTTAGCCCATAAAGTCTTCCAAAAGTAACTCAAGAATTTAACATCGCGACCAGAAACAATAGTCCTAGGCATGCCATGCAACCTAACGACTTCTCTAAAGAACAAATCCGCAATGTTTGAAGCATCATCGGTTTTATGACAAGCTATAAAATGTGTCATCTTAGAGAATCTATCCACAACAACAAAAATAGAATCCCTCCCCTTCTTAGTCCTAGGCAACCCCAAAATAAAGTCCATAGAAATGTCAATCCAAGTTCTTTTTAAGAATAGCACGCAAAAGTGTTCCCAAAGTTCTATTGACAACTTCAGTTTGTCCATCCGTTTGAGGATGACAAGTAGTAGAAAACAACAATTTTGTGCCAAGTTTAGCCCATAAAGTCTTCCAAAAGTAACTCAAGAATTTAACATCGCGACCAGAAACAATAGTCCTAGGCATGCCATGCAACCTAACGACTTCTCTAAAGAACAAATCCGCAATGTTTGAAGCATCATCGGTTTTATGACAAGCTATAAAATGTGCCATCTTAGAGAATCTATCCACAACAACAAAAATAGAATCCCTCCCCTTCTTAGTCCTAGGCAACCCCAAAATAAAGTCCATAGAAATGTCAATCCAAGTTCTTTTTAAGAATAGCACGCAAAAGTGTTCCCAAAGTTCTATTGACAACTTCAGTTTGTCCATCCGTTTGAGGATGACAAGTAGTAGAAAACAACAATTTTGTGCCAAGTTTAGCCCATAAAGTCTTCCAAAAGTAACTCAAGAATTTAACATCGCGACCAGAAACAATAGTCCTAGGCATGCCATGCAACCTAACGACTTCTCTAAAGAACAAATCCGCAATGTTTGAAGCATCATCGGTTTTATGACAAGCTATAAAATGTGCCATCTTAGAGAATCTATCCACAACAACAAAAATAGAATCCCTCCCCTTCTTAGTCCTAGGCAACCCCAAAATAAAGTCCATAGAAATGTCAATCCAAGTTCTTTTTAAGAATAGCACGCAAAAGTGTTCCCAAAGTTCTATTGACAACTTCAGTTTGTCCATCCGTTTGAGGATGACAAGTAGTAGAAAACAACAATTTTGTGCCAAGTTTAGCCCATAAAGTCTTCCAAAAGTAACTCAAGAATTTAACATCGCGACCAGAAACAATAGTCCTAGGCATGCCATGCAACCTAACGACTTCTCTAAAGAACAAATCCGCAATGTTTGAAGCATCATCGGTTTTATGACAAGCTATAAAATGTGCCATCTTAGAGAATCTATCCACAACAACAAAAATAGAATCCCTCCCCTTCTTAGTCCTAGGCAACCCCAAAATAAAGTCCATAGAAATGTCAATCCAAGTTCTTTTTAAGAATAGCACGCAAAAGTGTTCCCAAAGTTCTATTGACAACTTCAGTTTGTCCATCCGTTTGAGGATGACAAGTAGTAGAAAACAACAATTTTGTGCCAAGTTTAGCCCATAAAGTCTTCCAAAAGTAACTCAAGAATTTAACATCGCGACCAGAAACAATAGTCCTAGGCATGCCATGCAACCTAACGACTTCTCTAAAGAACAAATCCGCAATGTTTGAAGCATCATCGGTTTTATGACAAGCTATAAAATGTGCCATCTTAGAGAATCTATCCACAACAACAAAAATAGAATCCCTCCCCTTCTTAGTCCTAGGCAACCCCAAAATAAAGTCCATAGAAATGTCAATCCAAGTTCTTTTTAAGAATAGCACGCAAAAGTGTTCCCAAAGTTCTATTGACAACTTCAGTTTGTCCATCCGTTTGAGGATGACAAGTAGTAGAAAACAACAATTTTGTGCCAAGTTTAGCCCATAAAGTCTTCCAAAAGTAACTCAAGAATTTAACATCGCGACCAGAAACAATAGTCCTAGGCATGCCATGCAACCTAACGACTTCTCTAAAGAACAAATCCGCAATGTTTGAAGCATCATCGGTTTTATGACAAGCTATAAAATGTGCCATCTTAGAG
This sequence comes from Primulina eburnea, assembly GCF_022965805.1. Lineage (NCBI taxonomy): Eukaryota > Viridiplantae > Streptophyta > Magnoliopsida > Lamiales > Gesneriaceae > Primulina > Primulina eburnea. The sequence continues at coordinate 29,118 of NW_027331369.1, forward strand.
AATCTATCCACAACAACAAAAATAGAATCCCTCCCCTTCTTAGTCCTAGGCAACCCCAAAATAAAGTCCATAGAAATGTCAATCCAAGTTCTTTTTAAGAATAGCACGCAAAAGTGTTCCCAAAGTTCTATTGACAACTTCAGTTTGTCCATCCGTTTGAGGATGACAAGTAGTAGAAAACAACAATTTTGTGCCAAGTTTAGCCCATAAAGTCTTCCAAAAGTAACTCAAGAATTTAACATCGCGACCAGAAACAATAGTCCTAGGCATGCCATGCAACCTAACGACTTCTCTAAAGAACAAATCCGCAATGTTTGAAGCATCATCGGTTTTATGACAAGCTATAAAATGTGCCATCTTAGAGAATCTATCCACAACAACAAAAATAGAATCCCTCCCCTTCTTAGTCCTAGGCAACCCCAAAATAAAGTCCATAGAAATGTCAATCCAAGTTCTTTTTAAGAATAGCACGCAAAAGTGTTCCCAAAGTTCTATTGACAACTTCAGTTTGTCCATCCGTTTGAGGATGACAAGTAGTAGAAAACAACAATTTTGTGCCAAGTTTAGCCCATAAAGTCTTCCAAAAGTAACTCAAGAATTTAACATCGCGACCAGAAACAATAGTCCTAGGCATGCCATGCAACCTAACGACTTCTCTAAAGAACAAATCCGCAATGTTTGAAGCATCATCGGTTTTATGACAAGCTATAAAATGTGCCATCTTAGAGAATCTATCCACAACAACAAAAATAGAATCCCTCCCCTTCTTAGTCCTAGGCAACCCCAAAATAAAGTCCATAGAAATGTCAATCCAAGTTCTTTTTAAGAATAGCACGCAAAAGTGTTCCCAAAGTTCTATTGACAACTTCAGTTTGTCCATCCGTTTGAGGATGACAAGTAGTAGAAAACAACAATTTTGTGCCAAGTTTAGCCCATAAAGTCTTCCAAAAGTAACTCAAGAATTTAACATCGCGACCAGAAACAATAGTCCTAGGCATGCCATGCAACCTAACGACTTCTCTAAAGAACAAATCCGCAATGTTTGAAGCATCATCGGTTTTATGACAAGCTATAAAATGTGCCATCTTAGAGAATCTATCCACAACAACAAAAATAGAATCCCTCCCCTTCTTAGTCCTAGGCAACCCCAAAATAAAGTCCATAGAAATGTCAATCCAAGTTCTTTTTAAGAATAGCACGCAAAAGTGTTCCCAAAGTTCTATTGACAACTTCAGTTTGTCCATCCGTTTGAGGATGACAAGTAGTAGAAAACAACAATTTTGTGCCAAGTTTAGCCCATAAAGTCTTCCAAAAGTAACTCAAGAATTTAACATCGCGACCAGAAACAATAGTCCTAGGCATGCCATGCAACCTAACGACTTCTCTAAAGAACAAATCCGCAATGTTTGAAGCATCATCGGTTTTATGACAAGCTATAAAATGTGCCATCTTAGAGAATCTATCCACAACAACAAAAATAGAATCCCTCCCCTTCTTAGTCCTAGGCAACCCCAAAATAAAGTCCATAGAAATGTCAATCCAAGTTCTTTTTAAGAATAGCACGCAAAAGTGTTCCCAAAGTTCTATTGACAACTTCAGTTTGTCCATCCGTTTGAGGATGACAAGTAGTAGAAAACAACAATTTTGTGCCAAGTTTAGCCCATAAAGTCTTCCAAAAGTAACTCAAGAATTTAACATCGCGACCAGAAACAATAGTCCTAGGCATGCCATGCAACCTAACGACTTCTCTAAAGAACAAATCCGCAATGTTTGAAGCATCATCGGTTTTATGACAAGCTATAAAATGTGCCATCTTAGAGAATCTATCCACAACAACAAAAATAGAATCCCTCCCCTTCTTAGTCCTAGGCAACCCCAAAATAAAGTCCATAGAAATGTCAATCCAAGTTCTTTTTAAGAATAGCACGCAAAAGTGTTCCCAAAGTTCTATTGACAACTTCAGTTTGTCCATCCGTTTGAGGATGACAAGTAGTAGAAAACAACAATTTTGTGCCAAGTTTAGCCCATAAAGTCTTCCAAAAGTAACTCAAGAATTTAACATCGCGACCAGAAACAATAGTCCTAGGCATGCCATGCAACCTAACGACTTCTCTAAAGAACAAATCCGCAATGTTTGAAGCATCATCGGTTTTATGACAAGCTATAAAATGTGCCATCTTAGAGAATCTATCCACAACAACAAAAATAGAATCCCTCCCCTTCTTAGTCCTAGGCAACCCCAAAATAAAGTCCATAGAAATGTCAATCCAAGTTCTTTTTAAGAATAGCACGCAAAAGTGTTCCCAAAGTTCTATTGACAACTTCAGTTTGTCCATCCGTTTGAGGATGACAAGTAGTAGAAAACAACAATTTTGTGCCAAGTTTAGCCCATAAAGTCTTCCAAAAGTAACTCAAGAATTTAACATCGCGACCAGAAACAATAGTCCTAGGCATGCCATGCAACCTAACGACTTCTCTAAAGAACAAATCCGCAATGTTTGAAGCATCATCGGTTTTATGACAAGCTATAAAATGTGCCATCTTAGAGAATCTATCCACAACAACAAAAATAGAATCCCTCCCCTTCTTAGTCCTAGGCAACCCCAAAATAAAGTCCATAGAAATGTCAATCCAAGTTCTTTTTAAGAATAGCACGCAAAAGTGTTCCCAAAGTTCTATTGACAACTTCAGTTTGTCCATCCGTTTGAGGATGACAAGTAGTAGAAAACAACAATTTTGTGCCAAGTTTAGCCCATAAAGTCTTCCAAAAGTAACTCAAGAATTTAACATCGCGACCAGAAACAATAGTCCTAGGCATGCCATGCAACCTAACGACTTCTCTAAAGAACAAATCCGCAATGTTTGAAGCATCATCGGTTTTATGACAAGCTATAAAATGTGCCATCTTAGAGAATCTATCCACAACAACAAAAATAGAATCCCTCCCCTTCTTAGTCCTAGGCAACCCCAAAATAAAGTCCATAGAAATGTCAATCCAAGTTCTTTTTAAGAATAGCACGCAAAAGTGTTCCCAAAGTTCTATTGACAACTTCAGTTTGTCCATCCGTTTGAGGCATGACAAGTAGTAGAAAACAACAATTTTGTGCCAAGTTTAGCCCATAAAGTCTTCCAAAAGTAACTCAAGAATTTAACATCGCGACCAGAAACAATAGTCCTAGGCATGCCATGCAACCTAACGACTTCTCTAAAGAACAAATCCGCAATGTTTGAAGCATCATCGGTTTTATGACAAGCTATAAAATGTGCCATCTTAGAGAATCTATCCACAACAACAAAAATAGAATCCCTCCCCTTCTTAGTCCTAGGCAACCCCAAAATAAAGTCCATAGAAATGTCAATCCAAGTTCTTTTTAAGAATAGCACGCAAAAGTGTTCCCAAAGTTCTATTGACAACTTCAGTTTGTCCATCCGTTTGAGGATGACAAGTAGTAGAAAACAACAATTTTGTGCCAAGTTTAGCCCATAAAGTCTTCCAAAAGTAACTCAAGAATTTAACATCGCGACCAGAAACAATAGTCCTAGGCATGCCATGCAACCTAACGACTTCTCTAAAGAACAAATCCGCAATGTTTGAAGCATCATCGGTTTTATGACAAGCTATAAAATGTGCCATCTTAGAGAATCTATCCACAACAACAAAAATAGAATCCCTCCCCTTCTTAGTCCTAGGCAACCCCAAAATAAAGTCCATAGAAATGTCAATCCAAGTTCTTTTTAAGAATAGCACGCAAAAGTGTTCCCAAAGTTCTATTGACAACTTCAGTTTGTCCATCCGTTTGAGGATGACAAGTAGTAGAAAACAACAATTTTGTGCCAAGTTTAGCCCATAAAGTCTTCCAAAAGTAACTCAAGAATTTAACATCGCGACCAGAAACAATAGTCCTAGGCATGCCATGCAACCTAACGACTTCTCTAAAGAACAAATCCGCAATGTTTGAAGCATCATCGGTTTTATGACAAGCTATAAAATGTGCCATCTTAGAGAATCTATCCACAACAACAAAAATAGAATCCCTCCCCTTCTTAGTCCTAGGCAACCCCAAAATAAAGTCCATAGAAATGTCAATCCAAGTTCTTTTTAAGAATAGCACGCAAAAGTGTTCCCAAAGTTCTATTGACAACTTCAGTTTGTCCATCCGTTTGAGGATGACAAGTAGTAGAAAACAACAATTTTGTGCCAAGTTTAGCCCATAAAGTATTCCAAAAGTAACTCAAGAATTTAACATCGCGACCAGAAACAATAGTCCTAGGCATGCCATGCAACCTAACGACTTCTCTAAAGAACAAATCCGCAATGTTTGAAGCATCATCGGTTTTATGACAAGCTATAAAATGTGCCATCTTAGAGAATCTATCCACAACAACAAAAATAGAATCCCTCCCCTTCTTAGTCCTAGGCAACCCCAAAATAAAGTCCATAGAAATGTCAATCCAAGTTCTTTTTAAGAATAGCACGCAAAAGTGTTCCCAAAGTTCTATTGACAACTTCAGTTTGTCCATCCGTTTGAGGATGACAAGTAGTAGAAAACAACAATTTTGTGCCAAGTTTAGCCCATAAAGTCTTCCAAAAGTAACTCAAGAATTTAACATCGCGACCAGAAACAATAGTCCTAGGCATGCCATGCAACCTAACGACTTCTCTAAAGAACAAATCCGCAATGTTTGAAGCATCATCGGTTTTATGACAAGCTATAAAATGTGCCATCTTAGAGAATCTATCCACAACAACAAAAATAGAATCCCTCCCCTTCTTAGTCCTAGGCAACCCCAAAATAAAGTCCATAGAAATGTCAATCCAAGTTCTTTTTAAGAATAGCACGCAAAAGTGTTCCCAAAGTTCTATTGACAACTTCAGTTTGTCCATCCGTTTGAGGATGACAAGTAGTAGAAAACAACAATTTTGTGCCAAGTTTAGCCCATAAAGTCTTCCAAAAGTAACTCAAGAATTTAACATCGCGACCAGAAACAATAGTCCTAGGCATGCCATGCAACCTAACGACTTCTCTAAAGAACAAATCCGCAATGTTTGAAGCATCATCGGTTTTATGACAAGCTATAAAATGTGCCATCTTAGAGAATCTATCCACAACAACAAAAATAGAATCCCTCCCCTTCTTAGTCCTAGGCAACCCCAAAATAAAGTCCATAGAAATGTCAATCCAAGTTCTTTTTAAGAATAGCACGCAAAAGTGTTCCCAAAGTTCTATTGACAACTTCAGTTTGTCCATCCGTTTGAGGATGACAAGTAGTAGAAAACAACAATTTTGTGCCAAGTTTAGCCCATAAAGTCTTCCAAAAGTAACTCAAGAATTTAACATCGCGACCAGAAACAATAGTCCTAGGCATGCCATGCAACCTAACGACTTCTCTAAAGAACAAATCCGCAATGTTTGAAGCATCATCGGTTTTATGACAAGCTATAAAATGTGCCATCTTAGAGAATCTATCCACAACAACAAAAATAGAATCCCTCCCCTTCTTAGTCCTAGGCAACCCCAAAATAAAGTCCATAGAAATGTCAATCCAAGTTCTTTTTAAGAATAGCACGCAAAAGTGTTCCCAAAGTTCTATTGACAACTTCAGTTTGTCCATCCGTTTGAGGATGACAAGTAGTAGAAAACAACAATTTTGTGCCAAGTTTAGCCCATAAAGTCTTCCAAAAGTAACTCAAGAATTTAACATCGCGACCAGAAACAATAGTCCTAGGCATGCCATGCAACCTAACGACTTCTCTAAAGAACAAATCCGCAATGTTTGAAGCATCATCGGTTTTATGACAAGCTATAAAATGTGCCATCTTAGAGAATCTATCCACAACAACAAAAATAGAATCCCTCCCCTTCTTAGTCCTAGGCAACCCCAAAATAAAGTCCATAGAAATGTCAATCCAAGTTCTTTTTAAGAATAGCACGCAAAAGTGTTCCCAAAGTTCTATTGACAACTTCAGTTTGTCCATCCGTTTGAGGATGACAAGTAGTAGAAAACAACAATTTTGTGCCAAGTTTAGCCCATAAAGTCTTCCAAAAGTAACTCAAGAATTTAACATCGCGACCAGAAACAATAGTCCTAGGCATGCCATGCAACCTAACGACTTCTCTAAAGAACAAATCCGCAATGTTTGAAGCATCATCGGTTTTATGACAAGCTATAAAATGTGCCATCTTAGAGAATCTATCCACAACAACAAAAATAGAATCCCTCCCCTTCTTAGTCCTAGGCAACCCCAAAATAAAGTCCATAGAAATGTCAATCCAAGTTCTTTTTAAGAATAGCACGCAAAAGTGTTCCCAAAGTTCTATTGACAACTTCAGTTTGTCCATCCGTTTGAGCATGACAAGTAGTAGAAAACAACAATTTTGTGCCAAGTTTAGCCCATAAAGTCTTCCAAAAGTAACTCAAGAATTTAACATCGCGACCAGAAACAATAGTCCTAGGCATGCCATGCAACCTAACGACTTCTCTAAAGAACAAATCCGCAATGTTTGAAGCATCATCGGTTTTATGACAAGCTATAAAATGTGCCATCTTAGAGAATCTATCCACAACAACAAAAATAGAATCCCTCCCCTTCTTAGTCCTAGGCAACCCCAAAATAAAGTCCATAGAAATGTCAATCCAAGTTCTTTTTAAGAATAGCACGCAAAAGTGTTCCCAAAGTTCTATTGACAACTTCAGTTTGTCCATCCGTTTGAGGATGACAAGTAGTAGAAAACAACAATTTTGTGCCAAGTTTAGCCCATAAAGTCTTCCAAAAGTAACTCAAGAATTTAACATCGCGACCAGAACAATAGTCCTAGGCATGCCATGCAACCTAACGACTTCTCTAAAGAACAAATCCGCAATGTTTGAAGCATCATCGGTTTTATGACAAGCTATAAAATGTGCCATCTTAGAGAATCTATCCACAACAACAAAAATAGAATCCCTCCCCTTCTTAGTCCTAGGCAACCCCAAAATAAAGTCCATAGAAATGTCAATCCAAGTTCTTTTTAAGAATAGCACGCAAAAGTGTTCCCAAAGTTCTATTGACAACTTCAGTTTGTCCATCCGTTTGAGGATGACAAGTAGTAGAAAACAACAATTTTGTGCCAAGTTTAGCCCATAAAGTATTCCAAAAGTAACTCAAGAATTTAACATCGCGACCAGAAACAATAGTCCTAGGCATGCCATGCAACCTAACGACTTCTCTAAAGAACAAATCCGCAATGTTTGAAGCATCATCGGTTTTATGACAAGCTATAAAATGTGCCATCTTAGAGAATCTATCCACAACAACAAAAATAGAATCCCTCCCCTTCTTAGTCCTAGGCAACCCCAAAATAAAGTCCATAGAAATGTCAATCCAAGTTCTTTTTAAGAATAGCACGCAAAAGTGTTCCCAAAGTTCTATTGACAACTTCAGTTTGTCCATCCGTTTGAGGATGACAAGTAGTAGAAAACAACAATTTTGTGCCAAGTTTAGCCCATAAAGTCTTCCAAAAGTAACTCAAGAATTTAACATCGCGACCAGAAACAATAGTCCTAGGCATGCCATGCAACCTAACGACTTCTCTAAAGAACAAATCCGCAATGTTTGAAGCATCATCGGTTTTATGACAAGCTATAAAATGTGCCATCTTAGAGAATCTATCCACAACAACAAAAATAGAATCCCTCCCCTTCTTAGTCCTAGGCAACCCCAAAATAAAGTCCATAGAAATGTCAATCCAAGTTCTTTTTAAGAATAGCACGCAAAAGTGTTCCCAAAGTTCTATTGACAACTTCAGTTTGTCCATCCGTTTGAGCATGACAAGTAGTAGAAAACAACAATTTTGTGCCAAGTTTAGCCCATAAAGTCTTCCAAAGTAACTCAAGAATTTAACATCGCGACCAGAAACAATAGTCCTAGGCATGCCATGCAACCTAACGACTTCTCTAAAGAACAAATCCGCAATGTTTGAAGCATCATCGGTTTTATGACAAGCTATAAAATGTGCCATCTTAGAGAATCTATCCACAACAACAAAAATAGAATCCCTCCCCTTCTTAGTCCTAGGCAACCCCAAAATAAAGTCCATAGAAATGTCAATCCAAGTTCTTTTTAAGAATAGCACGCAAAAGTGTTCCCAAAGTTCTATTGACAACTTCAGTTTGTCCATCCGTTTGAGGATGACAAGTAGTAGAAAACAACAATTTTGTGCCAAGTTTAGCCCATAAAGTCTTTCCCAAGTAACTCAAGAATTTAACATCGCGACCAGAAACAATTGTCCTAGGCATGCCATGCAACCTAACGACTTCTCTAAAGAACAAATTCGGAATGTTTGTGTAGTAGCCCGAATTCCAAATTGGGTAATTAACGGAGTAATGGTGATTAAGAAGGTTTAATGTGTAATTTTGACCGAGTCATGATCGGACGGACCGAAGATGGTTCGGAAGCACCGAAGAGTTCGGAAGGTCCGAAGTGGGTTCGATGGATCCGATCATGAGGTGTCAAGAGCAGCTGGACACGTGCATGTTCGGACGGTCCGAAGTGTATGATCGGAGGATCCGATCATGAGCTGTCAAGAGCCAATGGACACGTAGCATTCGGACGTTCCGAAGTGTTGTTCGGAGGATCCGAACATGGCCTATAAATAGTGCTCGGATTTCTCATTTGTGACTTGCCAATTCATGATTTTGCCTCATAGTTGAGAGGATTTGGAAGGTTTCTAGGGTTAGTTGTTGGTCGAGCGATAGCCAAGAGCTGCCAGGAGTAGTAGCGTAGCGGCGCCTGAGTTTCAAGGCAATCGACATCAAAGGGCTGTCGACGGACGAAGGTAAACCCTAAACCTTTGGTAGTACTAGGGAGTACTGGTTTTGCTAGTCGAGCATGGTAGTATTGATTGAGTATGCTTTTGATGCGTAGGCTTGTGCTAGACCTGATTAGCGGTTGTTGCGTAAGGCTAGGCTTGCTGTGATAGAGGTACGAAAGTACTATCCGAGATATCCTGGTTGAGTATACATTCATATATGTGTTGCATGAGTATTTGCTGCATTGTTATATGTCATATGATGCATGCTATTATGTCACGAGTTATGACTGCATATTGCATATCATGTTGAGCCGTATCTCCTTCGAGATAGCCTTTACTGTTGAGCTGTATCTCTTTCGAGATAAGCTATATCTTGGGGCCGCTCAGCCCTGTCTTGTGGACGCATGGACACCGAGAGTACACAGTGGCCGACGGGTCGGGAGGGCTTCGGTGGTCCGGGACATTTTAGGTCCACATCTGTCTTGTAGTGGATGCAGTGACCCAGAGGTTGGACCGCGCGGCACTATCCACTTGGCGCCTCTAGACTGAGCATTTTGAGATCCTTTGTGATTCCTGTTTCTTGACTACCCTGGTATCATATCATAGCATGTGCATTTCATATAGGTTTGTATACTCATACTTTTGTACTGGGCGTTCTTATCGCTCACGTCCTCGGTTTTGTTTATTCTTGGACACCCCATTCCCACGGGGCAGGCCTCAGGTTGGACAGCTCAGGAGGAGCAGGAGGAGGACGTTGAGTAGCTGGTTGGTTTAGTTTATCGGTATTGTTTTGATTCGATATGGTTGTAGTGGATATTTTATTTTTGAGTTATTCTAGACTTCGATTGGGTTGTATAACATTATTTTGTTGACTATTTCCGCTGTTATCTCTGATTATTGTTAATTAGGTTAATTGCATGCTTAGTTTTTGATTAGTAGGTGATTCTGGAACGGGTCACTACATTTATGGTATCAGAGCATGCGTATGATTTTGGGATATAGATTCTGTTTTGGGATTTCCGTTGACCATTTTACCATTTTCCCTATTCTATCTTGTAGCGATGGCTGACCATTTTGATGACGGGAGTAGTCAGGGGAGTGTAGGTCGATGGGGTGACCAGGACGATCATAGACGTCATCGTGAGCATCGTCATCGTCGGGATGGTCCTAGGCGTTTCGATATGCATCGTTTCATGCAGATGGGGCCTAAGCCTTTAGTTGGCGGTGAGACTCCCGATGATGCGGAGGATTGGTTAGAGCGCATGGAGAGTTGTTTCCGCGCATTCCAGTGCACCGATGAGCAGAAGATGGAGACCCTTAGTTTTCTTCTCGAGGGCCGTGCTCGCAGGTGGTGGCGATCGACTTCTGCGCCGATAGTTCAGTCGCAGGGTAGAGCGACTTGGGTCGATTTCCGTGCAGCGTTCATGCAGCTGTACTTTCCTCCAGCCCTTCGCCAGGCCAAGACGATTGAGCTCCTGAACCTTAAGCAGGGGAGTATGTCTGTTGATGAGTATCAGCAGAAATTCTTTGAGTTGTTACCCTTCGCTCCTCATATCAGTGGCAGTTCTGAGGCCAAGTATGATCATTTCCTCCAGGGCCTTAATCAGGAGATCTTTGATCGAGTCACTGTCTGTGATAATCCTACTTCTTATGATGGGTTAGTGAACCGGTGTCGCCAGGCAGAGATCAGTCTCCAGCGTGGTAGGGCTATTCTGTCTTCTTCTAGACCTCCGAGTACTTTGAGGCCTCGATCTCAGTCATTCAAGAAATCTGGTTCATCTTCTTCTGGATCTGGATCTCGATCTAGTGGTGTTTTCCGCTTTGGTAAGAAGAAGGAGTCTTGTGCGCATTGTGGGAAGAACCATCCATCGGAGCAATGCCGAGTAGCCGCAGGAGCTTGTTTTCAGTGCGGAGAGATGGGGCATATTAAGAAGAATTGTCCTCAGTTGCGAGGTGGAGCAGGATCCGGTTCTGGATCTCAGACGACTGTTCAGCAGAGGAGGCAGGGTCAGGCAGTGGGTAGTTCGAATCTTCGACCTCGTGCCCAAGGTCAGGTTTTTGCGCTGAACCAGGATCAGGCTGCAGATGAGACGGAGAGAGTCATAGCAGGTACTTTTCATTTATGCGGTATTCCTGCTTTTGTTCTTATTGATACAGGAGCCTCTCATTCCTTCATTTCTGCACGATTTGTTAAGCGTCATAGGTTACCCTATGTTTCTCTAGACGTCATTCTTTCTGTTTCTACTCCGATGGGTCATTCGGTGTTAGCGAAGCGTCTAGTGATGGGTTGTCCCTTAGATTTTGAGGGTAACGAGTTGACTGCGAATCTTATGATCCTAGAGATGGAAGATTTTGATTGTATCTTGGGTATAGACTTATTGACTACCTACCGAGCTACTGTGGATTGTTACCAGAAGCTTGTTCAGTTTCGTACGACTGAAAGCTCTAGTTGGTTTTTCTATGGTGAGGGAGCGCGACCTCCGATGCCAGTGGTATCTGCTCTGAAAGCCTGTCGTGCTTTAGAGTCGGGCGGGGAAGGCTACCTCATCTATGCGATTGATTCATCCACAGGTAGTGTTGGTCTAGAGGATATTCCAGTGGTTTGTGAATTTCCTGATGTTTTCCCAGATGAGATTCCTGGTTTTCCTCCGGTTAGAGAGGTGGAATTTGGCATAGATTTAATGCCAGGGACTGCACCGATTTCTCGTGCCCCCTATCGTCTTGCTCCGTCAGAGATGAGAGAGCTGAAGCAGCAATTGCAGGATCTTCTTGATAAGGGTTATATTCGCCCGAGTGTTTCGCCTTGGGGAGCTCCAGTCTTGTTTGTCAAGAAGAAGGATGGATCGATGCGGTTGTGCATTGACTATCGCCAGCTGAATCGGGTGACGATCAAAAACAAGTACCCTTTACCCCGTATTGATGACTTGTTCGATCAGCTTCAGGGTACTTCTGTTTACTCCAAGATCGACTTGCGATCGGGTTATCAACAGATGAGAGTCAGAGATGATGATATTTCCAAGACTGCATTTCGTACTCGTTATGGGCATTACGAGTTTCTAGTTATGCCATTCGGATTGACGAATGCGCCAGCGGTGTTCATGGATCTGATGAACCGAGTCTTCCGAGATTTTCTGGATCAGTTTGTGGTGGTTTTCATTGACGATATCTTGATCTATTCCCACAGTGTGGAAGAGCATGCCCAACACTTGAGGATTGTGTTGCAGATTCTTCGCGAGAAGCAATTGTATGCTAAGCTGAGTAAGTGCGAGTTCTGGATTGATCGTGTGGTATTCCTTGGTCATGTGATTTCCAAGGAAGGAGTTTCTGTGGATCCCAGCAATATTGAAGCAGTGCTGAATTGGTCACGTCCGACGACGGTGGCTGAGATCCGTAGTTTTCTAGGTCTGGCAGGGTATTATCGTCGCTTCATCGTGAATTTCTCTCAGATAGCCAGACCATTGACGCAACTTACTCGGAGGGATGTTCCATTTGAGTGGTCAACCGAGTGCGAAGATAGTTTCAGAGAGCTTCGTCGACTTCTGACTTCCGCACCTGTTTTGGTGTTACCGTCAGGATCTGATGGTTTCAGTGTTTACACCGATGCCTCCACTCAAGGCTTAGGGTGTGTGTTGACGCAAAACGGTCATGTGATTGCTTATGCTTCCAGACAGCTGAAATCTCACGAGGAGAAGTATCCCACTCATGATCTGGAATTGGCAGCTATTGTGTTTGCGCTGAAGATTTGGCGTCATTTTGTACGGTGTTCAGTTTGAAATCTTTACTGATCATAAGAGTCTGAAATATCTGTTCACTCAGGCTGAGTTGAACATGAGGCAACGTCGTTGGATGGATTTGCTGAAGGATTATGATTGCGAGATCAAGTACCATCCAGGTTCTGCGAATCTCACAGCTGATGCGCTTAGTCGCAAGGTGAGAGCCTCTGCACTTCAGACTTGTGCTATGACTAGTGCCATCCAGGATAGTTGCTCGTTGGGGTTTAACTTCAAGCATCGGAAAGGTATGGAGAGCATTCGTGTTGCTACCATTTTATCTGAGCCCAATTTGTTCACTCGGATTCGAGAAGCTCAGATGTCTGATCTCAAGACTCAGAGATTAGCTCGGTTAGTTGGTGGTGATAGCAATTTCCATTATCAGTCCAATGGTCTTCTGTGCTTATCTAATCGGGTTGTAGTACCAGAGGATGACACTTTGAGGGACGAGATATTGTCTCAGGCGCATCGAAGCAAGTTAAGTGTTCATCCAGGAAGCAACAAGATGTATAGAGACTTGAGGATGCGGTTTTGGTGGAAAGGGATGAAGCGCAGCGTGTATCAGTTTGTCTCCAAGTGTCTAGTTTGCCAGCAGGTTAAGGCAGAGCACCGTCGACCGGGAGGATTGTTGTTGAACTTACCTATTCCAGAATGGAAGTGGGAGCATATTACGATGGATTTCATTACTCACTTGCCATTATCTTCGAGGAACAGCGATGCTATCTGGGTAGTGGTGGATCGACTCACCAAGTCTGCTCATTTTCTGCCGTATAATCGTGATTTCACTTTCGATCGTATGGCTCGATTGTACATTCAGGAGATTGTACGTTTGCATGGAGTGCCTGTCAGTATTGTTAGTGACAGAGATCCTCGTTTTACCTCACGGTTTTGGGGTAGTTTCCAGTCAGCTTTGGGTACTACACTGAGTCTGAGTACTGCTTATCATCCGGAGACTGACGGTCAATCAGAGAGGACTATCCGTACGCTTGAGGATATGTTGCGAGCCTGTGTTATGGATTTCGGACCCGCTTGGCAGGATCATTTGCCTTTGATTGAGTTCGCGTACAACAACAGCTATCATCGTAGTATTGGTATGGCACCATTTGAGGCGTTGTACGGGCGACGTTGTCGTACTCCATTATTCTGGGATGAAGTCGGGGAACGACAGGTAGAGGGACCGGAGTTAGTCCAGCAGGCTATAGATAAGGTTGCAGTAATCAAGAAGCGGATTAAGACTGCTCAGGATCGACAGGCTAGTTATGCGAACACAAAGCGTCGACCTCTTCATTTTCAGCCAGGTGAGAAGGTGTTTCTCCGAGTTTCGCCTTTTCGCAGGATTTTGAGATTTGGTCTCAAGGGTAAGCTGTCTCCGAGATTTATTGGTCCATTCGAGATACTGGAATGTGTGGGAGATTTAGCTTACAGACTTGCGTTGCCGCCGTACCTATCAAGTATTCATGATGTGTTCCACGTATCCTTGTTGAGACGTTATGTAACAGATGAGTCGCACATCTTACATCCATCTGAAGTTCAACTTGATACGGATTTGTCTTACGTGGAGCGACCAGTTCAGATTCTAGATCGCAAAGATAAGGTGTTGCGGAATAAGATCATTCCTCTTGTCTTAGTGCAGTGGCAGCGTCGAGGCACTGAAGAAGCCACTTGGGAGTTAGAGAGTCGTATGCGTTCGGAGCATCCAGAGCTCTTTTGAGTTGTGCTTTGTATAAGTTTGTGTTTTCAGTTGTAATCATAGTATCAGTTGTATTCAACAACAATTGAGATGTATTAATGATGTTGTTATTTCATTTTGTTCATTCTCTAAGCATGATTTCGAGGACGAAATCTTTTAAGGGGGGGAGAATGTAGTAGCCCGAATTCCAAATTGGGTAATTAACGGAGTAATGGTGATTAAGAAGGTTTAATGTGTAATTTTGACCGAGTCATGATCGGACGGACCGAAGATGGTTCGGAAGCACCGAAGAGTTCGGAAGGTCCGAAGTGGGTTCGATGGATCCGATCATGAGGTGTCAAGAGCAGCTGGACACGTGCATGTTCGGACGGTCCGAAGTGTATGATCGGAGGATCCGATCATGAGCTGTCAAGAGCCAATGGACACGTAGCGTTCGGACGTTCCGAAGTGTTGTTCGGAGGATCCGAACATGGCCTATAAATAGTGCTCGGATTTCTCATTTGTGACTTGCCAATTCATGATTTTGCCTCATAGTTGAGAGGATTTGGAAGGTTTCTAGGGTTAGTTGTTGGTCGAGCGATAGCCAAGAGCTGCCAGGAGTAGTAGCGTAGCGGCGCCTGAGTTTCAAGGCAATCGACATCAAAGGGCTGTCGACGGACGAAGGTAAACCCTAAACCTTTGGTAGTACTAGGGAGTACTGGTTTTGCTAGTTGAGCATGGTTGATATGAATCTTGACACGAATAAATAGCAAACACGATTAAAAATAAATCGCACCCTCTATTCAATTACGATATTAAGATTCGTGTGTTTTTCCCGATCTTTTGAATCAAGTATGGTGTGATATTCACCTCTAAACTAGCAAGAGTTTAGCAACAAATAAACACGAGGATAAACAATCGAAAACTATACGAACCTTCGAAGAACTTTGCCTACGACAATCCGCACAAGCAACGATCGACAAACGCCACAAAGTTGAAAACTTTGATAAGTTTGATTTGATTTTGACAAAGCTTGGCTTTGAAAAGTTGAGAGAAAATTCTCAAAGTTTTGATAAACTCAAAATAAAATATGTATTGTGTGTAAAAATTCGTCCAACATAGTCAATATATCAAAAGATATCAAAAATCTAGTCTCCCAAAATAATAAAACTCTAGAAAAGGAAATAAATCCGCGCAGAAAACGCTAGGCACGGACCCCGTGCAGACCTCCGTGTCTGGGTCCGTGTACATACTGTAAAAATCTTCAATCTGGATCAAAGGACACGGACCTCGTGCTCACCTCCGTGTACGGGTCCGTGTAGGCACTGTATTCGCCAACTTCAAAGGGCACGGACCCCGTGCCTGGGTCCGTCTCCAGGTCCGTGTAGGCACTGGATTTGCTCATCCCAGCTTGGAAAGGACACGGACCCCGTGTGCAGGTCCGTGTACACGTCCGTGTGGCCTCGGGTTTCTCCAGCAAAGCTTGAATGACATTCCGTTGGCCTCCAAACGTACTCCCTTGCATCACGACCTCTTCCGGCTTGCTCATGACTCCTTGTAGCGCCTCCTTGAATCTCTTTAGTCGACCCCCTCGTGATTGGTCCCTCCGGCAACTGCAAAGGATCCCATGCTTTCCTTGGAACGTCCACGTTCGCATCATCCTCCCCTTCTTGAGAAGGATTTGTCCTCAAATCTTGCCCTCCTACACAAAAACGAAGCAAGTTAGTAATAACAATAATCAAATTATCACCATGCTTACCTTTCAATTCAAGTTCGTAGGCGCTATTGCTAGCTCGCTCCATCAGCACTGGAAACTCCAACATCACAGTTGTCTTTCCTATGAACTCATCAATTTCAACATACACCAAATAATAAATGACACCAAATGATAAAATACCATTAAGTATCACGAAAATTAAGTTCCTCCCTTTCTTAGACCTAGTCAACACACAAATGATATCCATACACGTGTATGACCATAGCTCACTAGGAATAAGACATAGTTCATGCACGATATAAGAATCTAGGCAAAATGTCAATCTCTTATATGCAATGCATGCCTCACAATCCCACTCAACATACCTCTTCATATGCAACCAACACATATAATCATGCATTTTATCAAAGATAAAAACACCACTATATGCATCACTAGTACATAACTCATGCAATGAATATAGAATGAAGAATTTATTCTCCTTAAAATTGTACTCACTATGCACATAAAAATTCTTACATTCATTCATGCTATTTCCAAAGCCATCATCAAACAAGTAAGAATCATGCAAATAGAACACATTAAATGTACTATCCATGTAATCATTCAACTCATCACAAAGGTTTGAACACAATGCATACAATTCATTGTTATAACAAAGACTCTTCAACTTGACAACTTTTGAAAAATCAAAATCACTAACATTTAAATTTGATCTATTCAATATGTCATCATTCTCAAATCCATGACTTCTATGCACAAAGGATAATGCACCATTAGGCCATTTAAACATCACACTTTCAACTCTCTCACCAACCTCTTGAATACAACACAACAATGAAATAAGATAAGAAAGAAAGTCATACCTCATGGTTGTTGCGTTGGCAACTAACCTTACCTCCTTGCGATCGTGCTTGCATCCGTGCGGCTCAGCCCATCGGGTTCTCCCTTCAACAAGACTCACTTGTCTCCCCGACATGACAACTCCAAGATCCTGCAAGTAAGAAACGACAATGCTCGGGATTGAACCGGCTATATCATCACAAGAATAATAAACCACTTTGTACAAAGGTACTTTAAGGGGTTTATACAAAAGTAAACTCTCATCCTCACTCTTTTCACTCCTTTGGGCCTCAAAATTATTTTTCTTTTCTTTTTCTTTGGCCTCTTTTTCTTTTTCTTTTCTTTCTATGGCCATCTCACTCTTTTGATCACTCTTTCTTTCGGCCATTTTAAATTCTTTTTCTCTCAACTCGTAACAAATTGAGTCATCAATACAAATGACATTCGTAGACAGCGGAGCAAAAGAAACAACTTGCATATCATCTAATAACTCACCCTCCACAGCACAACACTCAATACTCACTTGAGACACAATTGAAGTATCAACCTCAACATTCAAATCATCCACAAGTTTGGTTTCAAGGTTGGAAGTGGAATCCACTACCTTCATATCCTCAATTGGACATTGGCTAATATGATGTCCAAACTCTAGACACCAAACACATTGAATATCATAAGTACTAATATTTGAGATTTTAGATGTACCTTGATATTCATATTTGCTAGCTTCACGTCTCGACTCCTTCTTTGGCGTATCACTGATCTTCTCTCCCAAGCTCCTCCGCCAAGTGGATGTCAAGGACTCCCTATCCACATCTCTCCTACCACCTCTCATATTAATGTGTTTTGGAGCAAATTGCTTCCTCATCACCCTTTTCATCTCATCCCACGTAACTATAGGGTCATCCCAACATCGTCTCCTACGCAATACTAACTTATCCCACCAAGTACTAGCATAGTCGGTAAACTCACTGCAAGCTCGTCTTACCTTCATTGCTTCGGTATAATACTCCCGTCTCTCAAATACACACTCCATTCTCTCTTCCCACTCAAGGTACACCTTTGGATCGGCTTCCCCACTGAAAAATGGAATTGTCATCTTCGTACCACTCCGTCTATACCCTTCCCGGCTTCTATACCCCTTATCCTCATCAAATCTCCTATAACGATCCATGTTCAACAACGCATCTCCTCCAACTCTACTACCTCGCCTATTCTCATCAATATGCACATCATACATCTCCTCTTCTTCACACCTCCGATATTTTTTTCGTTGAGGCTTAAACTCCTTCTCCCACCTTCTATCCAACCTCTCATGCAACGACTCCATTTGGGACGCCATCGCTCTACTAAAATCCCCAATCAACGCATCTAGATGAGCTTTGGACACCCCCGAATTCGGACTATCTCCTACCTCCCTCTCCATTTAATTTCTAAGTTGTACCTGCAAGAAAAGGTTAGTAGAAATAAAATAATCCTCACCCAAATGCTCACGATCACTCCAAAGAAATTCACTCGTCTTTTACCTCTTTATTTGTATGCTCACAACAAATACTCACCGTTCACTCCAAAGAAAAGTCACTCTCACTCAAGTGTATCACTCGAATTTTGAAAGCCCTCTTGGAAGTGCTCAAGCTTTGTATTGTGGGTATCAAACAATCAAAGTTCAAACTTGTGAACAAATGCGACCGACTCAATTGGACCGTGTAGACAAGCAATTCGAATATAAATATATATATATATATATATAATTTTTTTTTTTTTGACTGTGTGAGACAATTGAATATGACTCTATGAAGACAATAGAACAATATATCAAAAAGAAATAATGGTGAATTTTCGGAATTTTTGTACTCTTTTTTTTTTTTTTTTTTTTTTTTTTTTTTTTTTTTTTTCTTTGAATTCCGAAAATTCAAAAGAAAGACAAGGACTCAAAATTTCGTGTATCACAGATTCACGAAAAAAATTACGAAGAACGATAGAACATAAACAGATCTGAAAATACGTGAAGAAGTAATACAGATCTGCAATTTAAAAACAAGATATGTACTTGAATTCAATAAACCTGGCGCTCTGATACCAAATGATATGAATCTTGACACGAATAAATAGCAAACACGATTAAAAATAAATCGCACCCTCTATTCAATTACGATATTAAGATTCGTGTGTTTTTCCCGATCTTTTGAATCAAGTATGGTGTGATATTCACCTCTAAACTAGCAAGAGTTTAGCAACAAATAAACACGAGGATAAACAATCGAAAACTATACGAACCTTCGAAGAACTTTGCCTACGACAATCCGCACAAGCAACGATCGACAAACGCCACAAAGTTGAAAACTTTGATAAGTTTGATTTGATTTTGACAAAGCTTGGCTTTGAAAAGTTGAGAGAAAATTCTCAAAGTTTTGATAAACTCAAAATAAAATATGTATTGTGTGTAAAAATTCGTCCAACATAGTCAATATATCAAAAGATATCAAAAATCTAGTCTCCCAAAATAATAAAACTCTAGAAAAGGAAATAAATCCGCGCAGAAAACGCTAGGCACGGACCCCGTGCAGACCTCCGTGTCTGGGTCCGTGTACATACTGTAAAAATCTTCAATCTGGATCAAAGGACACGGACCCCGTGCTCACCTCCGTGTACGGGTCCGTGTAGGCACTGTATTCGCCAACTTCAAAGGGCACGGACCCCGTGCCTGGGTCCGTCTCCAGGTCCGTGTAGGCACTGGATTTGCTCATCCCAGCTTGGAAAGGACACGGACCCCGTGTGCAGGTCCGTGTACACGTCCGTGTGGCCTCGGGTTTCTCCAGCAAAGCTTGAATGACATTCCGTTGGCCTCCAAACGTACTCCCTTGCATCACGACCTCTTCCGGCTTGCTCATGACTCCTTGTAGCGCCTCCTTGAATCTCTTTAGTCGACCCCCTCGTGATTGGTCCCTCCGGCAACTGCAAAGGATCCCATGCTTTCCTTGGAACGTCCACGTTCGCATCAATGGTAGTATTGATTGAGTATGCTTTTGATGCGTAGGCTTGTGCTAGACCTGATTAGCGGTGTTGCGTAAGGCTAGGCTTGCTGTGATAGAGGTACGAAAGTACTATCCGAGATATCCTGGTTGAGTATACATTCATATATGTGTTGCATGAGTATTTGCTGCATTGTTATATGTCATATGATGCATGCTATTATGTCACGAGTTATGATGCATATTGCATATCATGTTGAGCCGTATCTCCTTCGAGATAGCCTTTACTGTTGAGCTGTATCTCTTTCGAGATAAGCTATATCTTGGGGCCGCTCAGCCCTGTCTTGTGGACGCATGGACACCGAGAGTACACAGTGGCCGACGGGTCGGGAGGGCTTCGGTGGTCCGGGACATTTTAGGTCCACGTCTGTCTTGTAGTGGATGCAGTGACCCAGAGGTTGGACCGCGCGGCACTATCCACTTGGCGCCTCTAGACTGAGCATTTTGAGATCCTTTGTGATTCCTGTTTCTTGACTACCCTGGTATCATATCATAGCATGTGCATTTCATATAGGTTTGTATACTCATACTTTTGTACTGGGCGTTCTTATCGCTCACGTCCTCGGTTTTGTTTATTCTTGGACACCCCATTCCCACGGGGCAGGCCTCAGGTTGGACAGCTCAGGAGGAGCAGGAGGAGGACGTTGAGTAGCTGGTTGGTTTAGTTTATCGGTATTGTTTTGATTCGATATGGTTGTAGTGGATATTTTATTTTGAGTTATTCTAGACTTCGATTGGGTTGTATAACCATTATTTTGTTGACTATTTCCGCTGTTATCTCTGATTATTGTTAATTAGGTTAATTGCATGCTTAGTTTTTGATTAGTAGGTGATTCTGGAACGGGTCACTACAGTTTGACAAGCTATAAATGTGTCATCTTAGAGAATCTATCCACAAAAACAAAAATAGAATCCCTCCCCTTCTTAGTCCTAGGCAACCCCAAAATAAAGTCCATAGAAATGTAAATCAAGTTCTTTTTAAGAATAACACGCAAAAAAGTTCCCAAAGTTCTATTGACAACTTCAGTCTGTCCATCTGTTTGAGGACGACAAGTAGTAGAAAACAACAATTTTGTGCCAAGTTTAGCCCATAAAGTATTCCAAAAGTAACTCAAGAATTTAACCTCGCGACCAGAATCAATTGTCCTAGGCATGACATGCAACCTAACGACTTCTCTAAAGAACAAATTCGGAATGTTTGAAGCATCATCGGTTTTATGACAAGCTATAAAATGTGCCATCTTAGAGAATCTATCCACAACAACAGAAATAGAATCCCTCCCCTTCTTAGTCCTAGGCAACCCCAAAATAAAGTCCATAGAAATGTCAATCCAAGTTCTTTTTAAGAAAAGCACGCAAAAGTGTTCCCAAAGTTCTATTGACAACTACAGTTTGTCCATCCGTTTGAGCATGAAAATTAGTAGAAAACAACAATTTTGTGCCAAGTTTAGCCCATAAAGTCTTTCCCAAGTAACTCAAGAATTTAACATCGCGACCAGAAACAATTGTCCTAGGCATGCCATGCAACCTAACGACTTCTCTAAAGAACAAATTCGGAATGTTTGACAAGCTATAAATGTGTCATCTTAGAGAATCTATCCACAAAAACAAAAATAGAATCCCTCCCCTTCTTAGTCCTAGGCAACCCCAAAATAAAGTCCATAGAAATGTCAATCCAAGTTCTTTTTAAGAATAGCACGCAAAAGTGTTCCAAAAGTTCTATTGACAACTTCACTTTGTCCATCCGTTTGAGCATGACAAGTAGTAGAAAACAACAATTTTGTGCCAAGTTTAGCCCATAAAGTCTTTCCAAAGTAACTCAAGAATTTAACATCGCGACCAGAAACAATAGTCCTAGGCATGCCATGCAACCTAACGACTTCTCTAAAGAACAAATTCGGAATGTTTGAAGCATCATCGGTTTATGACAAGCTATAAAATGTGCCATCTTAGAGAATCTATCCACAACAACAGAAATAGAATCCCTCCCCTTCTTAGTCCTAGGCAACCCCAAAATAAAGTCCATAGAAATGTCAATCCAAGTTCTTTTTAAGAAAAGCACGCAAAAGTGTTCCCAAAGTTCTATTGACAACTACAGTTTGTCCATCCGTTTGAGCATGAAAATTAGTAGAAAACAACAATTTTGTGCCAAGTTTAGCCCATAAAGTCTTTCCCAAGTAACTCAAGAATTTAACATCGCGACCAGAAACAATTGTCCTAGGCATGCCATGCAACCTAACGACTTCTCTAAAGAACAAATTCGGAATGTTTGACAAGCTATAAATGTGTCATCTTAGAGAATCTATCCACAAAAACAAAAATAGAATCCCTCCCCTTCTTAGTCCTAGGCAACCCCAAAATAAAGTCCATAGAAATGTCAATCCAAGTTCTTTTTAAGAATAGCACGCAAAAGTGTTCCAAAAGTTCTATTGACAACTTCACTTTGTCCATCCGTTTGAGCATGACAAGTAGTAGAAAACAACAATTTTTTGCCAAGTTTAGCCCACAAAGTCCTTCAAAAGTAACTCAAGAATTTAACATCGCGATCAGAAGCAATAGTCCTAGGCATGCCATGCAACCTAACGACTTCTCTAAAGAACCAATCCGCAATGTTTGAAGCATCATCGGTTTTATGAGAGGCTATAAAATGTGTCATCTTAGAGAATCTATCCACAACAACAAAAATAGAATCCCTCCCCTTCTTAGTCCTAGGCAACCCCAAAATAAAGTCCATAGAAATGTCAATCCAAGTTCTTTTTAAGAATAGCACGCAAAAGTGTTCCCAAAGTTCTATTGACAACTACAGTTTGTCCATCCGTTTGAGCATGACAAGTAGTAGAAAACAACAATTTTGTGCCAAGTTTAGCCCATAAAGTCTTTCCAAAGTAACTCAAGAATTTAACATCGCGACCAGAAACAATTGTCCTAGGCATGCCATGCAACCTAACGACTTCTCTAAAGAACAAATTCGGAATGTTTGACAAGCTATAAATGTGTCATCTTAGAGAATCTATCCACAACAACAAAAATAGAATCCCTCCCCTTCTTAGTCCTAGGCAACCCCAAAATAAAGTCCATAGAAATGTCAATCCAAGTTCTTTTTAAGAATAGCACGCAAAAGTGTTCCAAAAGTTCTATTGACAACTTCACTTTGTCCATCCGTTTGAGCATGACAAGTAGTAGAAAACAACAATTTTGTGCAAAGTTTAGCCCACAAAGTCTTTCAAAAGTAACTCAAGAATTTAACATTGCGATCAGAAGCAATAGTCCTAGGCATGCCATGCAACCTAACGACTTCTCTAAAGAACAAATCCGCAATGTTTGAAGCATCATCGGTTTTATGAGGGGCTATAAAATGTGTCATCTTAGAGAATCTATCCACAACAACAAAAATAGAATCCCTCCCCTTCTTAGTCCTAGGCAACCCCAAAATAAAGTCCATAGAAATGTAAATCAAGTTCTTTTTAAGAATAACACGCAAAAAAGTTCCCAAAGTTCTATTGACAACTTCAGTCTGTCCATCTGTTTGAGGACGACAAGTAGTAGAAAACAACAATTTTGTGCCAAGTTTAGCCCATAAAGTATTCCAAAAGTAACTCAAGAATTTAACCTCGCGACCAGAATCAATTGTCCTAGGCATGCCATGCAACCTAACGACTTCTTCTCTAAAGAACAAAGCCGCAATGTTTGAAGCATCATCGGTTTTATGAGAGGCTATAAAATGTGTCATCTTAGAGAATATATCCACAACAAAAAAAATAGAATCCCTCCCCTTCATAGTCCTAGGCAACCCCAAAATAAAGTCCATTGAAATGTCAATCCAAGTTCTTTTTAAGAATAGCACGCAAAAGTGTTCCCAAAGTTCTATTGACAACTACAGTTTGTCCATCCGTTTGAGCATGACAAGTAGTAGAAAACAACAATTTTGTGCCAAGTTTAGCCCATAAAGTCTTTCCAAAGTAACTCAAGAATTTAACATCGCGACCAGAAACAATTGTCCTAGGCATACCATGCAACCTAACGACTTCTCTAAAGAACAAATTCGGAATGTTTGACAAGCTATAAATGTGTCATCTTAGAGAATCTATCCACAACAACAAAAATAGAATCCCTCCCCTTCTTAGTCCTAGGCAACCCCAAAATAAAGTCCATAGAAATGTCAATCCAAGTTCTTTTTAAGAATAGCACGCAAAAGTGTTCCAAAAGTTCTATTGACAACTTCACTTTGTCCATCCGTTTGAGCATGACAAGTAGTAGAAAACAACAATTTTGTGCCAAGTTTAGCCCATAAAGTCTTTCAAAAGTAACTCAAGAATTTAACATCGCGATCAGAAGCAATAGTCCTAGGCATGCCTTGCAACCTAACGACTTCTCTAAAGAACAAATCCGCAATGTTTGAAGCATCATCGGTTTTATGAGGGGCTATAAAATGTGTCATCTTAGAGAATCTATCCACAACAACAAAAATAGAATCCCTCCCCTTCTTAGTCCTAGGCAACCCCAAAATAAAGTCCATAGAAATGTAAATCAAGTTCTTTTTAAGAATAACACGAAAAAAAGTTCCTAAAGTTCTATTGACAACTTCAGTCTGTCCATCTGTTTGAGGACGACAAGTAGTAGAAAACAACAATTTTGTGCCAAGTTTAGCCCATAAAGTATTCCAAAAGTAACTCAAGAATTTAACCTCGCGACCAGAATCAATTGTCCTAGGCATGCCATGCAACCTAAACGACTTCTCTAAAGAACAAATTCGGAATGTTTGAAGCATCATCGATTTTATGACAAGCTATAAAATGTGCCATCTTAGAGAATATATCCACAACAAAAAAAATAGAATCCCTCCCCTTCATAGTCCTAGGCAACCCCAAAATAAAGTCCCTAGAAATGTCAATCCAAGTTCTTTTTAAGAATAGCACGCAAAAGTGTTCCCAAAGTTCTATTGACAACTTCAGTTTTTCCATCCGTTTGAGGATGACAAGTAGTAGAAAACAACAATTTTGAGTCAAATTTAGCCCATAAAGTATTCCAAAAGTAACTCAAGAATTTAACATCGCGACCAGAAACAATAGTCCTAGGCATGCCATGCAACCTAACGACTTCTTCTCTAAAGAACAAATCCGCAATGTTTGAAGCATCATCGGTTTTATGAGAGGCTATAAAATGTGTCATCTTAGAGAATCTATCCACAACAACAAAAATAGAATCCCTCCCCTTCTTAGTCCTAGGCAACCCCAAAATAAAGTCCATAGAAATGTCAATCCAAGTTCTTTTTAAGAAAAGCACGCAAAAGTGTTCCCAAAGTTCTATTGACAACTACAGTTTGTCCATCCGTTTGAGCATGAAAATTAGTAGAAAACAACAATTTTGTGCCAAGTTTAGCCCATAAAGTCTTTCCCAAGTAACTCAAGAATTTAACATCGCGACCAGAAACAATTGTCCTAGGCATGCCATGCAACCTAACGACTTCTCTAAAGAACAAATTCGGAATGTTTGACAAGCTATAAATGTGTCATCTTAGAGAATCTATCCACAACAACAAAAATAGAATCCCTCCCCTTCTTAGTCCTAAGCAACCCCAAAATAAAGTCCATAGAAATGTCAATCCAAGTTCTTTTTAAGAATAGCACGCAAAAGTATTCCCAAAGTTCTATTGACAACTAGAGTTTGTCCATCCGTTTGAGCATGACAAGTAGTAGAAAACAACAATTTTGTGCCAAGTTTAGCCCATAAAGTCTTTCCAAAATAACTCAAGAATTTAACATCGCGACCAGAAACAAAATTCTAAGCATGCCATGCAACCTAACGACTTCTCTAAAGAACAAATCCGCCATGTTTGAAGCATCATCGGTTTTATGACAAGCTATAAAATGTGCCATCTTAGAGAATCTATCCACAACAACAAAAATAGAATCCCTCCCCTTCTTAGTCCTAGACAACCCCAAAATAAAGTTCATAGAAATGTCAATCCAAGTTCTTTTAAGAATAGCACGTAAAATTATTCCCGAAGTTCTATTGACAACTTCAGTTTGTCCATCCGTTTGAGCATGACAAGTAGTAGAAAACAACAATTTTGTGCCAAGTTTAGCCCATAAAGTCTTTCCAAAGTAACTCAAGAATTTAACATCGCGACCAGAAACAATAGTCCTAGGCATGCCATGCAACCTAACGACTTCTCTAAAGAACAAATTCGGAATGTTTGAAGCATCATCGGTTTATGACAAGCTATAAAATGTGCCATCTTAGAGAATCTATCCACAACAACAGAAATAGAATCCCTCCCCTTCTTAGTCCTAGGCAACCCCAAAATAAAGTCCATAGAAATGTCAATCCAAGTTCTTTTTAAGAAAAGCACGCAAAAGTGTTCCCAAAGTTCTATTGACAACTACAGTTTGTCCATCCGTTTGAGCATGAAAATTAGTAGAAAACAACAATTTTGTGCCAAGTTTAGCCCATAAAGTCTTTCCCAAGTAACTCAAGAATTTAACATCGCGACCAGAAACAATTGTCCTAGGCATGCCATGCAACCTAACGACTTCTCTAAAGAACAAATTCGGAATGTTTGACAAGCTATAAATGTGTCATCTTAGAGAATCTATCCACAACAACAAAAATAGAATCCCTCCCCTTCTTAGTCCTAGGCAACCCCAAAATAAAGTCCATAGAAATATCAATCCAAGTTCTTTTTAAGAATAGCACGCAATAGTGTTCCAAAGTTCTATTGACAACTTCACTTTGTCCATCCGTTTGAGCATGACAAGTAGTAGAAAACAACAATTTTGTGCCAAGTTTAGCCCACAAAGTCTTTCAAAAGTAACTCAAGAATTTAACATCGCGATCAGAAGCAATAGTCCTAGGCATGCCATGCAACCTAACGACTTCTCTAAAGAACTAATCCGCAATGTTTGAAGCATCATCGGTTTATGAGAGGCTATAAAATGTGTCATCTTAGAGAATCTATCCACAACAACAAAAATAGAATCCCTCCCCTTCTTAGTCCTAGGCAACCCCAAAATAAAGTCCATAGAAATGTCAATCCAAGTTCTTTTTAAGAATAGCACGCAAAAGTGTTCCCAAAGTTCTATTGACAACTACAGTTTGTCCATCCGTTTGAGCATGACAAGTAGTAGAAAACAACAATTTTGTGCCAAGTTTAGCCCATAAAGTCTTTCCAAAGTAACTCAAGAATTTAACATCGCGACCAGAAAACAATTGTCCTAGGCATGCCATGCAACCTAACGACTTCTCTAAAGAACAAATTCGGAATGTTTGACAAGCTATAAATGTGTCATCTTAGAGAATCTATCCACAACAACAAAATAGAATCCCTCCCCTTCTTAGTCCTAGGCAACCCCAAAATAAAGTCCATAGAAATGTCAATCCAAGTTCTTTTTAAGAATAGCACGCAAAAGTGTTCCAAAAGTTCTATTGACAACTTCACTTTGTCCATCCGTTGAGCATGACAAGTAGTAGAAAACAACAATTTTGTGCAAAGTTTAGCCCACAAAGTCTTTCAAAAGTAACTCAAGAATTTAACATCGCGATCAGAAGCAATAGTCCTAGGCATGCCATGCAACCTAACGACTTCTCTAAAGAACAAATCCGCAATGTTTGAAGCATCATCGGTTTTATGAGGGGCTATAAAATGTGTCATCTTAGAGAATCTATCCACAACAACAAAAATAGAATCCCTCCCCTTCTTAGTCCTAGGCAACCCGAAAATAAAGTCCATAGAAATGTAAATCAAGTTCTTTTTAAAAATAACACGCAAAAAGTTCCCAAAGTTCTATTGACAACTTCAGTCTGTCCATCTGTTTGAGGACGACAAGTAGTAGAAAACAACAATTTTGTGCCAAGTTTAGCCATAAAGTATTCCAAAAGTAACTCAAGAATTTAACCTCGCGACCAGAATCAATTGTCCTAGGCATGCCATGCAACCTAACGACTTCTCTAATGAACAAATTCGGAATGTTTGAAGCATCATTGGTTTTATGACAAGCTATAAATGTGCCATCTTAGAGAATATATCCACAACAAAAAAAATAGAATCCCTCCCCTTCATAGTCCTAGGCAACCCCAAAATAAAGTCCATAGAAATGTCAATCCAAGTTCTTTTAAGAATAGCACGCAAAAGTGTTCCCAAAGTTCTATTGACAACTACAGTTTGTCCATTCCGTTTGAGCATGACAAGTAGTAGAAAACAACAATTTTGTGCCAAGTTTAGCCCATAAAGTCTTTCCAAAGTAACTCAAGAATTTAACATCGCGACCAGAAACAATTGTCCTAGGCATGCCATGCAACCTAACGACTTCTCTAAAGAACAAATTCGGAATGTTTGACAAGCTATAAATGTGTCATCTTAGAGAATCTATCCACAACAACAAAAATAGAATCCCTCCCCTTCTTAGTCCTAGGCAACCCCAAAATAAAGTCCATAGAAATGTCAATCCAATTTCTTTTAAGAATAGCACGCAAAAGTGTTCCAAAAGTTCTATTGACAACTTCACTTTGTCCATCCGTTTGAGCATGACAAGTAGTAGAAAACAACAATTTTGTGCAAAGTTTAGCCCACAAAGTCTTTCAAAAGTAACTCAAGAATTTAACATCGCGATCAGAAGCAATAGTCCTAGGCATGCCATGCAACCTAACGACTTCTCTAAAGAACAAATCCGCAATGTTTGAAGCATCATCGGTTTTTATGAAGGGCTATAAAATGTGTCATCTTAGAGAATCTATCCACAACAACAAAAATAGAATCCCTCCCCTTCTTAGTCCTAGGCAACCCCAAAAGAAAGGCCATAGAAATGTAAATCAGTTTCTTTTAAGAATAACAACGCCAAAAAGGGCCAAGTTCTATTGACAAATTCAGTCTGTCCAAT
>NW_027331370.1:0-5254 GCF_022965805.1 Primulina eburnea
GTGGGGGCAAACCGTAAGCGCGATGGCAGAGGCAGTTGTGACCCTCACTTTCCCCTCCTACTGGAATTTTCCTATGGATTTATATGATTTTATATATTATATATAAGAAAAATTGTTTCGAAGAGGCTGGTACATAGATACACAGCAATGAAAAATCAAATGTCGATATGCACAAGCACGAATTTCATTACCTGCACCATCTCATCGTCTGCGGATGCAACTTTAGGAACATTTTCATCGAAAAAATGCGAATGTTTGCTCTGGTGGGTATTTCTCATCTCTTTAATGATAGCCCCACCTTTACCAATAATACATCCATTCTAGAGGCCGGTACAAGTAAACGAGTCGTAATCACGAGAATCACCTGAGTCTTTTTCTATTTTCTCACTGCATCGTTGTTGCAACCGATTTAATCGCATCAATAGTCCGAGATGGACCTTCAAACATCTACAATAATTCACAACTGAATTGGTCACATTGAGCATACCTCGGTTAACTACAGAAGTAAAATTACGTAAAGCATGCCCACCTCCTTCGCAGAAACGGATATAACACAATCATCTCCATCAGCACCAGCGCTATCGACTACGACAAATGCTCCTGATTCCTGTCTAATTTGTTTAATAATAGCACCACCTTTCCCAATCACAGCCCCGAGATTTTCAGTTGGGCAAACTAAACGAAGTGAAAATTCCTTCGGGGCAGAAGACCATTCTGGGCCATCAATTTTGTGATTCATATAAGGACCCATTAATGAGGTTGCACCCAAAAGTGTGCCACTAGCGTTTGAGTTATTAAATGTAATCCCAGATCTATAAATGCTAGGCGAACTCAATAGTGAATGCTGTGATCGCGAGGGATTATCATGAATCCTTGATGCTACTTGGTAAAGTGCATTCATCACAACAGTGGTTTCCCCAGTAATCTGAGAATTCAAATGCAAGCAAATCATCTTCAACTATAAGGGAATAATGTGAATCTAATATCAAAAGCATCATTGAACTGAAAATATCAGCTCAAAGTACGATCAATAACATTAACATGGCAGGAACCATATTCCATTCATCAACAAAAAAAACTTCCAGTTCTCATTAAAAAAACCACCAATGACCAAACCATTTCAAGTAATCAGATATTAAAATCAGACTGTACAACCCCAGTTTCGGATAAGTAACAACTCGAAAGGCAAGATACTAATGTTTGAGTTCTGACAAACCATTCGTAAAAATATAGACTCTTGTCATTCAATTTTACTCGAAGGATATAGTCTAAAGAACAAACAAAAAGAATCAGCTCATGCATGTTTAGGAATCTTATTTATACAACATAAACAGAAGTTGTAAAAGTACCTGTATAACCTCATCAGAACTCAAAGCACAAGGAGGTAAATGCTCGCTGCCCAATATCCTAATCTGAGCATGGGTGTCAATACGTATGTTCTGGATTATTTGCCCCCCTTTCCCAATCACACAGCCGATCTGATCCGAGGGCACAAGCAAGCGAACCGTAACTTGGAGAGGTTCGTCGAATGTGCCATTGACCGGCAACTCCTCAGACACCACCCTTTCATGCACCCTAAACAGAGCATCTTGTGCAGGTGAAACAGCCTCATTGCCATAACTATTGGTTTCAATGCTAGTGCTATAAATGGTGACTACACGTTCCTCACACCCTGGAATTGTTTCACTAATTCGAATCCGAGCCTGAGTCTGGGCTCTCAGTTGTTTAGCAATATCCCCACCAATTCCAATAATGCTCCCGATTTTTCTCAACGGGCACAAATAACGGTAAACTGTGTCATCGGGCCCAATGTGATTAGCTTCTTTTTCATCATTTCCAGGGATTCTTCTACCTCCTCCATTTCCAGAGTAATCAGAGAGCATTTGAGACCGTTTTCCATAATCACTTCCGCTGACCCATTCTATAGAAGAACTTGATACAACCTACTCCACCGGCAAATCCAATCAATTTTCCATCATACGAGGCGGCAATAAATCAAGAATCCAATTTAAACACAAATGGCCAAATAAATATGCACAGCCTATCCACCCTAAACACGGACCACGACAAACACATACACAATGAAGAAAAGAAATGAAATATAAAAATCATCAGCGCACGAAACAAAATTCATGTTCTGGCCTGAGCAAATAGCCAAAGAACCATTTTTTATTTCAACATTTCTTATCCCAATAAGTGATAAAAGTTTTTTCCATCAACGGGAAAAACCCATTAAACTAAAAAATCCTAATTAATCAAAAACAAAAACTGATTCAATAATTCACGAAAAAGATTGCTCCTTTATGTAAACAAAACATTATTCCCATATTTATTTCATACTCACCAATCCGTAAGCATGAAAGCAGTCAAATTTGATTTAAAAAAAAAATCAAAACTTACAATTCTGAATAAACAGAGAGGGTCCTCTCGCCGTTAAGGCGCAAATGTTGTATGGAACCAGTACTACGTTGCACTGTGTGTTCTGTGTCTAACCGCTTCCGAAATACCCCATTTTGCAAGAAATATGATATATTTTTAAAATATCTTCTTATTTTTCTTTTTTCCTTTTTTTTTATTATTTTGAAAATTCTTAAAATAGCTGGTAAATATAATTTTCAGAGGACTAAAAAAAAAGGTTGGACATTGGAGATAATATTAAGGCAAAAATTTGTGTGAGACGATATCACGGGTCGTATTTTGTGAGACGGATTTTTTATTTGGATCATTCATGAAAAAATATTATTTTTTATGATAAGAGTTTTCTTTTTATTGTGATAATCGATAGGGTTGACTCGTCTCGTAGATAAAGATTTGTGAGATCATCTCACAAAAGATCTATTCTAATATTGAAATATCAATATAGAATATCCATTTGCTTATTCTTTACTCTTTGCTAATATTTTGCATTTTGAATGAAATAAAATAATTCTTTCCTCTAAAGTATTTAGAAACAAAGTTATTAATTATTCGATCATTTTGATTGTTGGGATATGATTTTGTTTTTGTCACTTAGTTTCTCTCTTGGTTGGTCATGCTTATAATACGACGATAATATTCAATAATATTATAAGTTTTTTTCCATAAAAAATGGTTATAATAATTTATCTTTTTATTTATTATTATTTTTATTTTTCTCAAAACACATCTGATCAATGTTCAAATTACACGTTTCATTTTATCATAGGGTAATTTTTTTATTTAATCTATTGATCAATTTTTATTAAAAAAAAACATGGAATAAGTCAAAGATTTGTGAAACCTGTGCAATACAGAAATTAGGCTTGAATTTCATGATGAATGTGAAACTAAGGTTTAACAAAAATTATGAATTGTTGTTGCGGTATATAAATATTATCACATTCTAATTTGGTTCATATATAAATGATTAAATTTTGAATTATAATATATGGTGCACAATGTTATAAATATATTTTTATTGCAGATGATTATCTTATTTAGTTAGATTTGAAATACTTTTAAACAATATAAATATGACAAGATATATTTGTAAAGATTTGTATATTGTAATCTTCTCCAATAAATAGGGGCGACTGATTTCAATGAAATTATATTTGATTATTGACTCATCTCTATTTTCTTTTATGAATTTTCTCTACTCATATATTTTTTTATTATTGTTTATAACACGTTATCAACACGATACTGTAAACGACTGAGAATGAACATATTTCTCGTTCTACTGATGCTATTGGATACCACATCGTGTTGTCAATACTTATTTATGAGATATTTGTTAGTGCTCTAGAAGTAGCACAATTATAATTATTGATATATTGGTGTCCGTGAAATACAGTGTTCTAAAAATCCCCGCATAGAACCACCTAGGCGGCGCCTAGACGCTGGACCGCCCCGATTTTAAGTTAGTCGAAACTTCTAGACCCCACCATATTAATCGGGCGCCGCCTGGCGTGAAAACCGCCGATGCTATTTTACAATTAAAAATCCACCTAGGCGGTTTACACTTAAAAAAACAAATTATGATATTCCTAATTATAGTATATATATGCACATCACTACCTAGCCGGATTTATGTTGGAAAAAATGTTGAACAAATTTAATTTTCATTGTACAACGTTGTAGTAAAGTAGTAAACTGATGTGGATGATTCATATATAAAAATTTATTAATATATATTTATTATTACAATTTTAAATTTTATAATAATATATATTTCATATACAACATAATACTCATGAACTACTTAATAAATTTAAACTTTACAAAAAAACCGCCTAGACAACCGCCTAGGCGCTAGGAAATAGATAATCGCCCGACTATCGTCTACCGCTTTTAGAACACTGGTGAAATATATGATGTTGATGACTCTAAAGTAGCACAACATCATTTTATATTGATAAAAATTCAGAATTAATAAGATTAAATGTATTGAGAATCCAATAGATTGGTGATATAACATATTAAGAATATAAAGAAATTCATAGTAAAGATATGATGTGTGATTTCATATATTGATAAACTGAAGATATTCAGGAGTCCAAGATCCATAAGTATTATTGAAAGATATATATCTATGCCAAAGTATATCAATATTTATAAAAAAATATCTGTCAAAAAGATCAAAAACTTGTTGATATTCATGAAGAATATATATATTTGTATATGTGTGTGCGTGTGTGTGTGTGACCACAATGTTTGAAGAGAATATATGATCGAAAAAAAAATAAATTATAAACAGACTAAATTGATATCATCGTTTATATTATATATTGATGGTTCTAATAATCTATGCACGATCATGGCAATGAATTGAGCTTTGAACATTAAACATCTTATAGAGAATGGATCATATTAATTAAACAACTTTGAATAATTGTCTTCATTTATTTCTCTTTGAATAAAAAAATACTATAACTCAGATATTGAAATTGAGAAATTGAAAATAGAAAATTTGTAGTGCCCAAATTCAGTACACATATAACCCATGCAATTACTTAATTATTAAAGCATTTATTTAAATTTAAATTGAGTTTTAGCTATGCATGATTTATTTAAATACATTATTTTAAATTATTTATGTTTATGTGATGCACGTTAAAATGTGTTTCGAGTTTCATGTTTTCAGGCGATTATTCGAGGCGAGATCGATGAATAGAGACCGTGACGAGTTTGACAATTTTTAAATACGGTATCTTATTTTAAGTTGAGGTTGGGGCATTTTAAAATAATTTATTAAGTTTTAGTATTATAAAGGCCTAATTTAATTATTTGGTGA
>NW_027331371.1:0-20849 GCF_022965805.1 Primulina eburnea
AATTAAATATGGTGGGTAATATGTTTAATGGGCTTGTAGGAGTACAAGTCCAACATAATAAATAATTAAAGTTTTAATGGGCTATGATTAAATTAATTAAACTAGTTGGACTAGTCCAATTAATTAAATCAAGTTCATTAATGTTAATTATGTAATTAGGGTTTAATTAATTATAAATAATACATTGAAAGTCAAACCCTAGAACCCACCACCAAAAAAAATCGTGTGCCTCGATCCAAATATTGAAAAAATTCGGCCTCCTTGTTTTGTTTTCAAAGGTTGAGCCATCTCTCAATTAATTTCTCTCCTACACAAAATATCTTTCATATTTTCTAGTGCAAATTGGAAGAGGAACACACTATCTAGTCGTGGACTTGATAGGAGGATTTCTTTGAAGAAAGTTCGTAGGGAATCATCAAGAGCCAGATCTGTAATACCGGATCGGTTGGTGTCCAAGTGAATTAAATTCACAAAGGTATAATTTCTAACATCCTATGTATGTTTAATTTGTTAGATCATACGAACGTCCAAAGCAATATTATTTTGTTTTTCAAAATAAAATAAAAATTTTAAATCTTCCGCTGCGTTTGGGCGTGTAGAAAATCGGATCCAACATTTTTGAAGTACGTATGTTCAAGATTTAAAAACA
Organism: Primulina eburnea; assembly: GCF_022965805.1. NCBI lineage: Eukaryota > Viridiplantae > Streptophyta > Magnoliopsida > Lamiales > Gesneriaceae > Primulina > Primulina eburnea. Next base: position 650 of record NW_027331371.1, read on the forward strand.
CAAAGAGTTGATAGATCATTTTTTCATATAGAGTTTTCAATAATTTCGGAATTTAACATAGATAATGTAAGCATTTATCCTTGAAAAAAGTCATCCAATCTTTGATATATGATACAACATGTTGATTTAAAAAAAAAATCCATTTTTCTTGAAAAAAATTCCATGTTCTACATGATATCCCATGAGATGAGTTAAGCTCACTCTCGACAGCCTGAATGAGGGAAAGCTCATGGGTCAGATTCCATGTCAAGGTCATCCTAGGACCGTAAACAAGTCCAAGGATCATAATTGTACCAAGTCTTCATCCAGGAGCTCATCTCAGACCGAGCAGCCGACCTCCACGATAATCGTCATAAGGCCAGATCTGAGAGTTGGGCCACCTCTCGATCGAGCTAACTTTTAAGGCTCATCCGACCACATGGAACCCTTTATGTCAAGCTCTCGGATGACTAACGTCATCTCATTGTGCGTCGACAACATCAATGAGCGCAGCGTACGAATCCTTGCCAAAGGGAAGAATATCATAAAGGTTTGATCCATGCTTATCTAAGTTTCTGGAAATCTAAAGTTCAACAAGGAAAGAATACTAGGATATTCTAATCAGGAGAGAACCCTACTCAAATCGTTAATCTTATCTAAATATCAAGTTCCTTGATATTATTTATGCTGGAAAAACATTCTAACCCTTTCTAAGTTCTTGTTTTGTGTTTTTGTGTTTTCAGTAGGGATGCAATCGAGCCGAGCATGACTTAATTCTTGAATGTTAGAGCTTGACTCGTTTATAATCGAGCGGAGCTAGAGTTTTATTTAATGAATATATTTATGGCTCACGAGCTTATTCAAACTTTTATCAAGTTTAAAAAAATTTAATAAATATAAATTATAAATTTAAATCTTCATTAAATTCAATAAAAAAACAAATTATATATATGATAGAAAATATAACATTCTTATTAAGATTTGTAAATTTATTCTAATAAATAAATTTAATATATTTTTTAATATATTTCATAAGTAATGTGTAAATCAATAAAACAAATATCAAAACTATTATTTTCATTGAAGAGATGATTCATTAACTTAGAAACGAGCATGTTCATGAACTAACGAACCAAATATTGATAAACTTAAGCTTAGTTTGTTTATGTTAATGAGTCTCATTAAAAGAGTTCAGATGAGTTTTTATCGAATCGAGATTCGAATAGCTCAAAACGATTTGATTTATTTACATCCTTGATTTTCAAGCCACCCACGAATTTCGAGCTGAGGCCATCTCCAACCCATTGCACCATATTCTGCATTACATTTTGCGCTACATTACTGCTACACCAAAATCATCTCCAACCCTTTGCACTACATTTCACACTACAATAGAATATTCTCAGAGTATTCTTTTTTATTTCAACATTAATATTTATATTTCCTAATAACTATTTATAGTTTGATAATACGATAATATTTAAATCTTATAATTTATATATTAAAATTGGAATTAATTATTTTGTATAAAAAATTAAATTATTTGAATTAATTATGTCATATAAAAAAAATTAATCAAAATATTCTTTGCAAAAATATACAAGTCATTGGAATTAAAAAAAAATACGAGCATTTAATATTAAATGAATAATATAACACAAACACAATATTAAATATTCGAAGAACTATATTGTTCCCCCAAATGCTCAATTAACGTATTTCGTAGTTCATAGTGAGCATCTCTATTTTTTATTTTTTTATAACGAAATAGAAATTCTTGAAATCTATCATTTTCTTCATTGACCACCATTTCAACATCTGGAGTCGGTGCTTCCATTGCGTCTTCAATTGGTGCACCAAGATCACGTTCATCTTCAATAATCATGTTGTGCATGATAATGCAAGATTTCATTATGTAATGTAAATCATTTTTACGCCAAGGCCGTGCTGGAGATGCCACGATCGCAAATCGAGATTGAAGAACACCAAATGCACGCTCTACATCTTTTTTGCATGTCTCTTGTTTCATTAAAAAATATCTCTTTTTCGGTCCAAGTGTGTCACGAATAGTTTGCATAATAGTTGACCACTTTGGATGGTATATCGGCTAAGTAATAGCCAGTATCATATTCTTTTCCACAGATAGTATAATGAGCAGGTGGAGCAATGCCTTGAGCCAAATCGGAAAACAAAGTGGATGCCTCCAAAACATTGATGTCATTATTTGAACCAGGCATACAAAAATACGCATGCCATATCCAAAGATCATATCGGCCACTGCTTCTAAAATAATTATTGGTGACCCACTACGACCTGTATATTGTCCAGCCCAAGCAGTAGGACAATTTTTCCATTTCCAATGCATACAATCGAGACTTCCCAATATCCCCGAGAAGCCTCGTTGTTTACCAATATGTAAGAGTCGAGCAACATCATTGGCATTTGGAGATAGAAAGTACTGATTTGCAAAACCTTCCACTACTGCTCGGCAAAAGTGTTGCAAGCATTTAATCACATTTGACTATCCTATTTTGATGTATTCATCAGCCGCATCCGCGTGTAAGCCGCATGCTAATAATCGAATTGCAGCTGTTGTTTTTTGATTAGTTGATAGCCCAAGTCGTCCCAAACCATCACTCCGTTGTATAAAATATTGATCATGATTTTTGACAGCATCAACGATACGAAGAAATAGATTACAAGACATCCAAAATTGTCGTTGAAAATAACCTTCATGAAATATGGGATTCTCAGAGAAATAGTCATTGAACAAATTACGATCGGCTATTTCTCTATCGCGACGAATTACAACATGACAAGAAATTGATCCTCTTCTCGTGCCTTCGTTAACTTGTTGATTGATATAGGCATGCATCATCATATTGGGTGTATGAATATGACTAACAACTGCTCCTTGAATTTCTTTATCAATGGCTTCAGCATCGTTAACCAAATAATTGGTTATGTCATCTTCATTATCAGACAATGAAGACAAATCCGAAGAAGAATTCATTTCTCTTTGGTGTTGGTTTTAATTGGTTACAATAACATATAACTTTTACTACCTTATATAAAAGTTTTAAAGATGAGAAACGCATTGGAAGCATACTCACCTCTGTTGCACATTTGAGAGGATGTGTTCGACAAATTGAAAATCTCAAGCCGAGTGGTGCATCGGAACAAGATATTTTGAGTTATTAAAAAAATAAATAAATTTACCAGTCATTATTAATCAAAATTTTCTAATTCATTTTTATTATTTTATGCAGATGAATCAAGCAAAAGTACTGTATGTGCAAGAAATTAAAGATAACAAAGCATTTCCATTCGATCATGTGTGGAATATTGTTAAGGATTGTCAAAAAATTTCAGGAGACAAAATTCCTTCAACAAAGAAATCTAGAACGCGTGCTACTAATCTAGAAACATCACAATCTGATACTCCACTTGAAGAATCGCCCCAATCAGGTTCACCTATATTCTTTACATTTACAATTTAAGTGATGATAATACTGGTGACAGTTCTCAAAGACCAATTGGAGTGAAAAAAGCCAAATTAAAGAAGAAAAAGGATGAAGAAATTTCTCAAATTCAACGTACAATGGAAAAACAACATCGCGAGCTTTTGAATGTTTTGAAACAAGGAATTGCCGAAAGGCAACAAAACTACGACTTTCAAAAGAGTATACTTGAACAAGAGGAAACAAAGATAGATGAAAGAATTTTATACAAAGATTTGAGCAAAATTATCGATCCAACTTGTTGAGGATCGAAGTTGAGTTTAGAGGGGGGTGAATAAACTCTACTCGTTTTTCTTTCTTTTCTGATGAGGTACTAAAATCCTATTAGGGATAGTAGTTTATCTTGTGTGTATACTTTCACCTGATTACAATAAAACGTGCGGAAACAATCTGATTAGGTAGTTGAAAGACAATAAAACAGTAGGCAGCAGTTGTTTATGGAAGTTCGAAGATAAATTCTTCTACGTCTCCCCTTCTCCTGTTTCCAGAAGGTATAACTAAAAGACTTTGGATATTACAGTACAGCTCTTGTACACACCCACTTCAGAAGGACTTACACTTCGGCCTACTAAAACTCTTAGTTACTCAACTCACAAAAATGCGAAACACAAAGTTCTGAAAAGACTCTTTTCAGATTACAAACTCTTCTTGATAAAGTATAAGTGATGTAAAGATTGTGAAGAGTGTAAAAATCAGTAGCACAAGATGATCTCCAAAAGATCAGATATGAGCTATGAAGCGTGTGCTACTTTTCTTTGTGTTGAACTTTTAAGTACTCAAGGAATTTCGAGATTTGTCTGATGAGTGATAATAGCTTTGTTCCTTGAAAGATGATATTATGCGAAGTGTCGTATCGTATAAGGATTTGATTCATGTATATATAACCGACTGAGTTCAACGTTCACAATCAGAGGATGTCTCCAGATAACTGATACAATCATATTTATTACCAAAAGAAGTTCCTGCAGAAAAGCTATAAAACAATCAGTCTTGTTTTATACTTAATTGGGTAAAATGCATTAAATGACTCCGTATAGTATTTAATGCTGCAATTAATACTGGTACTAGGAACTCTTTAACGGTAACAATAAAGATAGCAACGTTAGGAAATGTCCTCTACTGGTTTTGTATTACTATCCATTCTACTGGTTTAGTTTTATTAGACCAGTAGCTTCTGATAAGTTAGTTTACTGTTCTGGTCTGCTGGTTTTAGTTAATCATCGCCACAATAAAAATTCATGTCTAACAATTTCCCCCTTTGTGGTGATGCCAAAACCTAAACAGTAGAAAGTCGTTAAATAAAGCAGATAATCATTTAAACAAAAGGATAATGTCAATAACGTATCAAAGAAAATGATCAATAAAGCATCAAAGAAAATGATCAATCAGTTTCAATATCCCTGTAGATGACTTCTTGTAGTAGCCCGAATTCTACTAATTTAACTAAACATGATTAAGTGTCTTTAATTAAGTAAATCATGTGTTAATTGACATTGGTCACGCCATAGCTAATTTCAGAAGCCATACCTGAATTCAGAAGTCATGGCAGCTTAGGTAGTGGCGGAGCAGAAGTGGTTGGTCCGAACCAGTGCAGTGCTAGGGAACGTCCGAACCAGTGCAGTGCTAGGGAACGTCCGAACCAGTGCAGTTCTAGGGAACATCCGAACCAGTGCAGTGCTAGGGAATGTCCGAACGGAGCTGGTGCTAGGGAACATGTCTTGAGGTGTCTAGTAATGTGTCACAAGTCGGGACAGGTGTCTTTGTGCATGTGGCCGAGTGACATGTGTCCGGACAGGTGTCGAAGTGCATGGAATTGGGTTGACACGTCATGCATGCAAGGGCTCGGGAGTCCCGAACTGAGGTCTATAAATAGGCCATGGGATTTCTCATTGTGAAAGGGGTATTGTGTGTTTTAGTGTAAGTCCTAGCCACCCTAGTGAGTTCGGACAGAGTAGAGTGGTCCGGACAGGACAGATCGATCCGGACAGACAGAGCGGTCCGAACAGACAGAGTGGTCCGGACTGAGCAGAGCGGTCCGGACTGACAGAGCAGTCCGACCTAGCAGAGCGGTCCGAGCCATCCTAGTTGTTCTGTGATCATACCAGTGCAATTGCAATCACACAAATCCAGTAACTTCAGTCCAGAACGAAGCACATTGACATCAGACATCACTTCATTAGAGATCATGTGCAGAAAAAGAACATTCGTCTGGAATACGTTTCTACTGATCAACAAACAGCAGATATCTTCACAAAACCCTTACCAGAAAATAATTTTCTTACTTTCGTAACTCTCTTGGTTTGATAGATTTAACTTGATTATTTTCTGTTATCTTGGTTAAATTTTATTCTTACTCGATTGTTTATCGTATTGAACTAACAGTAAGTTATTTGCAGAAAAGCAGAAGGAAAAGTCAGATACGTAAACTGAAACTTTATTAGAAACCATTTCAGTATATTACACGATGCAAAAGTAAAAACAGTAGATCTACAAATGCTATTTAACCAGAAGCGTTACATTTAGTTTTGTCTTCAGTAATATGAGCTCTTTGCAATTTGCTTGCAAAGTACTTCAACAGGAACAAGAGACTCCAGCAAGCTCAAGGCCTAGAAAGAATCTAGCAAGCTTGGGTCTTGTCAGCACTAATGTATTTTTAGATGCCGTACAGGGCATCATAGATGATTTCAGCATCATAAATCCACCAGCACTCTCTTATTGCATTAGCATGCTTCTGGAAGAAATCGATGCTACATTTCAAACTCAATCGAAGCAACATATTTGCTTGACTGTGGAAACTACAACTCTAGGAGTGTGTTTCAAAGATCATTACGTAAAGAATGATATTCCCAAACTTCTCTCTGAACTTTTTTGCTTCGACTCCTGGATCAAACTCTAACTCTCTTTTTACTTGAGTTTTCATTTTGGAGTATACTTGTTTAACTTCGTTCAAGATGTGCAGGTATTTATAGAAGAAACAAAGACCCTTGCGACTGTTCATTTCGACGGTTCAGATTGAAAGATTGCCAAGAGTCACTTGTCGCAATTATGACCACTTATTAGTTGCACTTACCGAGGGGGAACAATATCTTAGTCGGACTAAGAGTTTGACACCTTTTCAGAAAACAGATAGAATGTTTGTCTTTTCGATAAAAACTACAACTCTGCTGTTTTTTGTCAAAGTGCTCAAATATTTCAGCACTTTGAAACTTCCAGTAGACGTTATCATAAAACCACAAATCCTCTTCTGATTTCTTTAGTAACCGTCTGGACAGCCCGCCTTTTTCAAATTTTCAAAATCATTCGTATATCTGACAGTTTCTGCAAAATTTTTCAAACACTCAACCAAAAACATACTGACACGTGTCTTTATATTTATTTGACGGCTGTATATTTTTTCTCATTTCACCTTTTCACCTTTACTGTTTCATAACTATCGTTATTCAGCTACTGATTTCTCTCTATCATCTCTAACTACTGCAAATTATATCTGCTTCTATCCTTAAACAGAAATGGCTGGAGCATACACTCTTAACGCTTATCAAGTCAATTTTGCCTCTGTTCTCAACATCAAGGATGAGAATCTCGTTTAAATGTTTCAATACATTGAGAAATCGAGACTCAGAAAATTCCTGGAAGCACCAGCCGTAATTTGCAAAAATGCTCTCCTGGATTTTTACGCTAAAGCGACAGTGCATGAAGGAAAGATTGTTCATTCTCAAGGAGATGCATCAATCTCTATTGATGTCGCACTTCTAGGAGCGACCTTCCTTCTTCCACTCTCAGGTACTTCTGAACTATCTGATATTTTCAAGACAGATATGTCTGTTGCGCTTAGCTCGTTCTCAGCCTCTGGAGAAGAAGTGTCTCCCTCTTGTCACAAGAAATTTCTCAAAATGGAATATCAAATTCTGGCCGATATTGTGGCAAAAGCCATTTTGATCAAAGCTGGCACCTTCGACAGGTTGAAAAAGGAGAAGGTTCAAGTGATGATTGCCATCACTAAGGGAACCAAAGTGGACTGTAGTCATTTTCTCTTTAGGATTATGAAGGATATGGTTGTCAAGAAAAGTTTTGGATTCGCTGTTCAAATCAGCGCAATGCTCAACGATACTGGTTTCGCCTCTACCAGTGATTCAGATGCTGCTTCAGTAACCATGATTGATGCTGCGAACGTACTTGCTTTAAGGCCTAAGCCAACCGTGGCGGAGTTTGTCGCCTTGAAAAAGGAAATTGGAGAAACTGCTTATGAGGTTCAAAAACCTCAGAAGAAAATTTCAAAGAAAAGATTAATCATTTCGACTTATTCAGATAAAACAACATCAGAAGAGTCTGCTGCTGATGTTCAACCGCCCGTAACCCCAGCCAAGAAGAAACCTCGCACCATTCTTAAGATCAAGAAGACAGCAGCACTGTCTGAGATTGAGAAAATACCTATCAGACAGGTATTTTCCAGAAGTGGTTCCTTCTGTTCGATCCATTACTTCTGCGACTGCACAAGCTACTGCATCTATTCCAGCACCACCTACTGCTTCTGTTTTCAAGCCATCATCTGGAATAATGGTTCGAGAATCAACTAGTGGGTCCTATGCTTTCCGACCCATCGTGCCTATTTCTTCATCTGATAAAGGCAAAGGAAAAATGGTCGAAGAACCACCAATTTTTGGACACAAAACAACTGTAACCACTAGCGTTGATCTTCATCTCGCAGAAATTGAAACCTCTGCAAATGATGATATGAATTTTTTTGATGAGTGGCACTCAGTTCGTCTTTTCCATTCTTTTGCTTACTTTAAGACAAAAGGGAACTATGCAAAAATGATGAATGCAGAGAAGAGAATTTTTCAGCTTGCAAAAACGGAAAATGTCATCGAGGCCTTGCGCAGAAGGAGTTTCATCTTCGAACAGCTGAAATGTCAGAAGCTAGAATCGGTTCTGAAAGTTCTTGAATCGAATTTTGATCCTAGTGTTCCTACAGCTGTTCAGGATCAAAATGTTATTGTGATTCTATCTGACAAGTTCAAACAGATGCGTGAGCAACTTCTTGCTCAAGAACAAGGCTTTGGCGAGCCTATTGTTTATCACATTGGCCTTGTTCCAGACTTTCAACAGACTCAGACAGTTGAGGAAAGGACCACAGCCTCTCCAAAGGATTCTGCTCTCAGTACTCCTGCATCTCGGACTAGGCCTATTCCGTCCTCGTCGCTATTATCTGTACATGAACTGGCTTCGGTTGAAGAAGTCATTGAGTCGATTGTTCCAACAGTCTCTACTACTCTGAAAGTAGCACCGGCTACTTCATTACCACCTTCTGCTTCTCCGACCCCAGTGCAACATATAGCAGAACCAGTTGCCTCTTCTTTCTTGCCAAATTTAGAGATATTTTCTGCTGCTCATTGGATCAGCCTTCTGCACCTTCTACTGAAGAACCATCAGACTCGCAGGCTGTTATGGCACCAACGGAAGAAATTTTGGTCTCTGAATTGGCCGTTCCCGCTGAAGAAATTGTTCTTCCACTGGTTGCTGCTGAACCTACTGTCTCTACACTTCCGGAAGAACGCACAGCAGACCCTGGTCCTTCTACTGCCTTGATGGACACTTATCTTGTTTCTACTGTGTTGACTATCTCTCATCCTGTTCTGACTGAGACGAACTCTCGTCTTGCTGAGATTAAGCAACGCATGATTGCGCGAACTCCCTCCCTGGAATCAGATGCATTTAACCTGGAATTTCAGATTGAGTCTCTACAACGGAAAACTCAACAACATATCTGACTTAGTGAAACGAATGTCCTGTGAAAACATTGCAGAATTCAGTGGTGCTCAATCTTTCAGAGAACGAATGGGCAAACACATCTATAACACGGCGGAAACCATGGAAAAGATGTATGCTGAAACCGTCGTTTCAGACAGGCTATATCGAGAACTCACGGTACCATCATGCTTACTCAAACTGATATGCTAAACCGAATCACTGAGCATGATGATCTCTTCCGATCACTTTCTACTTCCGTGGAACTTATGGATGCCAAGATTGACTCTCAAAATCAATCTCTCACTACACTGGATAATCGCATCTCTTCTCAAACTCCGTATCTGGAGATGCTAACCGATGGCATTCAAAACTTATCCGGAAGGCTGAATGACCTCTTCGCCCATGTAGTTGCGGCTGATGCCAAAAAGGGGGAAGATAGAAGAGATCCAGCAGGAGTTAGACAATCAGAAGATGAAGCTGAACCTTCAAACAGAAGACTTCAAGAACCTCAGAATGAAGAAGTGCAGTGACCCGTTCCAGAATCACCTACTAATCAAGAATTAAGCATGCAATTAACTTAGTTAATAACAATCAGAGATAATTGCGGAAATGGTCAACAAACGATAGTTATACAACCCAATCGAAATCCAGAACAACTCAAACTAAAATGAAAAATATGTGGTACAACCATATCGAAACAAAACAGTATTGAAGAACTAAATCAACCGGCTACTCAACGTCCTCCTCATCCTCCTCCTGAGTCATCCAACTTGAGGCCTGCCCCGTGGGAATGGGGTGTCCAAGATAAACAAAATCGAGGACGTGAGCGATAAGAACGCCCAGTACAAAAATATGAGTATACAAACCTATATGAAACGCACATGCTATGATATGATACCAGGGTAGTCAAGGAACAGGAATCACAAAAGATCTTAACATGCTCAGTCTAGAGGCGCCAAGTGGATAGTGCCGCGCGGTACCCCTCTGGGTCACTACATCCACTACAAGATCAGACGTGGACATGAAATGTCCCGGATCACCGAAGCCCTCCCGACCCGTCGGCCACTGTGTACTCTCGGTGTCCATGCGTCCACAAGACAGGGCTGAGCGGCCCCATAAGATATAGCTTATCTCGAAAGAGTTATAGATCAAGAGTAAAGGCTATCTCGAAAGAGATACGGCTCAACAGAAAATGTAACATGCATCATAAAGCGTGACATAATAGCATGCATCATATGACATATAACAATGCAGCAAATAATCATGCAACACATATAAGAATGTATACACAACTAGGATATCTCGGATAGTACTTTCGTACCTCTATCACTGCAATCCTAATCCACTGGAAAAACCAGAACAAATAGGTCTAGTCCAAGCCTAAACATCAAGTGAAAACCATCACTAAAACTTATAAACCAGACTTAACTAGATAATCCTAAAATAATAATGATACAATTCCAAACCTTCGTCCGTCGTTAGCCCGCTGATGACGATGCTCTGAGTCCAACCTGTCCAAGTTCAAACAGTTCGTTCCCTGACTGCTTCGTTCCCTAGCTGTCCTGTCCGGACTGCTCGGCTCGGTCGGACCGCTCTGTCCTGTCCGGACCACTCTGTTCTGTTCGGACCACTCTGCTCTGTCCTGTCCGGACCAATCTGCCCTGTCCGGACTACTCTGCTCTGTCCTGTCCGAACAACTAGGATGGCTTGGACCGCTCTGTTAGGTCGGACCGCTCTGTCAGTCCGGACCGCTCTACTCAGTCCGGACCACTCTGTCTGTCCGGACCGCTCTGTCTGTCCGGACCACTCTACTCTGTCCGAACTCACTAGGGTGGCTAGGACTTGCACTAAAACACACAATACCCCTTTCACAATGAGAAATCCCGTGGCCTATTTATAGACCTCAGTTCGGGACTCCCGAGCCCTTGCATGCATGACGTGTCAACCCAATGCCATGCACTTCGACACCTGTCCGGACACATGTCACTCGGCCACATGCACAAAGACACCTGTCCCGACTTGTGACACATTACTAGACACCTCAGGACATGTTCCCTAGCACCAGCTCCGTTCGGACATTCCCTAGCACTGCACTGGTTCGGACGTTCCCTAGCACTGCACTGGTTCGGACCAACCACTTCTGCTCCGCCACTACCTAAGCTGCCATGACTTCTGAATTCAGGTATGGCTTCTGAAATCAGCTATGGCGTGACCAATGTCAATTAACACATGATTTACTTAATTAAAGACACTTAATCATGTTTAGTTAACTTAGTAGAATTCGGGCTACTACATTCTCCCCCACTTAAAAAGATTTTGTCCTCGAAATCAGGCTTAGAGGATGAACAAAACGGAATAACAACATTGTTATTACATTTCAATTGTTGTTGAACACAGCTGATATTTGGATTACAACGGAAAAACACACATACATCCATAGTACAACTACAGTACAACTCAAAAGAGCTCTGGATGCTCTGAACGCATACGGCTCTCTAACTCCCAAGTGGCTTATTCAATGCCTCTGCGCTGCCACTGAATTAAGACAAGAGGAATGATCTTATTCCGCAACACCTTGTCTTTGCGATCGAGAATCCGAACTGTTCGTTCCACGTAAGAAAAATCCGAATCAAGTTGAACTTCAGAGGGATGTAAGATGTGAGACTCATCTGCTACATATCGTCTCAACAAAGATACGTGGAACACATCATGAATACTTGATAAGTACGGCGGCAATGCAAGTCTGTAAGCCAAATCTCCCACGCTTTCCAATATTTCAAATGGACCAATAAATCTCGGAGACAACTTACCCTTGAGACCAAATCTCAAAATCCTGCGAAAAGGCGAAACTCGGAGAAACACTTTCTCACCTGGCTGAAATTGAAGAGGTCGACGCTCGATGTTCGCATAACTAGCCTATCGATCCTGAGCAGTCTTAATCCGCTTCTTGATTACTGCAACCTTATCAATAGCCTGCTGGACTAACTCCGGTCCCTCAACATGTCGTTCCCCAACTTCGTCCCAGAATAATGGAGTACGACAACGTCGCCCATACAACGCCTCAAATGGTGCCATACCAATACTACAATGATAGCTGTTGTTGTACGCGAACTCAATCAAAGGCAAATGATCCTGCCAAGCGGTTCCAAAATCCATAACACAAGCTCGTAACATATCCTCAAGCGTACGGATAGCCCTCTCTGACTGACCGTCGGTCTCTGGATGATAAGCAGTACTCAAACTTAGTGAAGTACCCAATGCTGACTGGAAACTACCCCAAAATCGTGAGGTAAAACGAGGATCTCTGTCACTAACAATACTGACTGGCACTCCATGCAAACGTATAATCTCTTGAATATACAATCGAGCCATACGATCGAAAGTGAAATCACGGTTATATGGCAGAAAATGAGCAGACTTGGTGAGTCGATCCACCACTACCCAAATAGCATCACTCTTCCTCGAAGACAATGGCAAGTGAGTAATGAAGTCCATCGTGATATGCTCCCACTTCCACTCAGGAATAGGTAAATTCAACAATAATCCTCCCGGTCGATGGTGCTCTGCCTTAACCTGCTGACAAACTAGACACTTGGAGACAAACTGATAAATGCTGCGCTTCATCCCTTTCCACCAAAATCATGTCCTCAAATCTTTATACATCTTATTGCTTCCCGGATGAACACTCAACTTGCTTCGATGAGCCTGAGACAAGATCTCTTCCCTCAAAGTATCATCCTCTGGTACTACAACCCGATTAGACAAACACAGAAGACCATTAGACTGATAATAGAAATTGATATCTCCACCATGTAACCGAGCAAATCTCTGAGTCTTGAGATCAGACATCTGAGCATCTCGAATCCGAGTGAACAAAGTTGGCTCAGAAAAATGGTAGCAACACGAATGCTCTCCATACCTTTCCGATGTTTGAATTTAAACCCCAACGAACAACAATCCTGGACAGCACTAGACATAGCACTGGTCTGAAGTGCAGAGGCTTGCGACAAAGAGCATCGGCTGTGAGATTCGCAGAACCTGGATGGTACTTGATCACACAGTCATAATCCTTAAGTAGATCCATCCAACGACGTTGTCTCATGTTCAACTCAGCCTGAGTGAACAGATACTTCAGACTCTTATGATCAGTAAAAATTTCAAACTGAACACCGTACAAATAATGACGCCAGATCTTCAGCGCAAACACAATAGCTGCCAACTCTAGATCATGAATAGGATACTTTTCCTCGTGAGATTTTAACTGTCTGGAAGCATAAGCGATCACTTGACCATTCTGCGTCAACACACACCCTAAGCCTTGAAAGGAGGCATCGGTGTAAACACTGAAACCATCAGATCCTGACGGTAACGCCAAAACAGGTGCAGAAGTCAGAAGTCGACGAAGCTCTCTGAAACTATCTTCGCACTCAGATGACCACTCAAATGGAACATCCTTCCGAGTAAGCTGCGTCAATGGTCTTGCTACATGGGAGAAATTCACGATGAAGCGACGATAATACCCTGCCAGACCTAGAAAACTACGGATCTCGGCCACTGTCGTCGGACGTGACCAATTCAGCACTGCCTCAATCTTGCTAGGATCCACAGAAACTCCTTCCTTGGAAATCACATGACCAAGGAATACTACACGATTAATCCAGAACTCGCACTTACTCAGCTTAGCATACAATTGCTTCTCGCGAAGAATCTGCAACACAATCCTCAAGTGCTGGGTATGCTCTTCCACACTGTGAGAATAAATCAAGATATCGTCGATGAAAACCACAACAAACTGATCTAGAAAATCCCGAAAAACTCGGTTCATCAGATCCATGAACACCGCTGGTGCATTTGTCAATCCGAATGGCATAACTAGAAACTCGTAATGCCCATATCGAGTACGAAATGCAGTCTTGGAAATATCATCATCTCTGACTCTCATCTGATGATAACCAGATCGCAAGTCAATCTTGGAGTAAACAGAGGTACCCTGAAGCTGATCGAACAAGTCATCAATACGAGGTAATGGATACTTGTTTTTGATCGTCACACGATTCAGCTGGCGATAATCAATACACAATCGCATCGATCCATCCTTTTTCTTGACAAACAAGACTGGAGCTCCCCAAGGTGAAACACTCGGGCGAATATAACCTTTATCAAGAAGATCCTGCAATTGCTGCTTCAGTTCCCTCATCTCTGACGGAGCCAGACGATAAGGGGCACGAGAAATCGGTGTAGTCCCTGGCATTAACTCGATGCCAAATTCCACCTCTCTAATCGGAGGAAAACCAGGAATCTCATCTGGGAAAACATCAGGAAACTCACAAACCACTGGAATATCATCTGTACCAACACTACTTGTGGATGAATCAATCGCATAGATGAGGTAGCCTTCCCCGCCCGACTCTAAAGCACGACAGGCTTTCAGAGCAGATACCACTGGCATCGGAGGTCGCGCTCCCTCACCATAGAAAAACCAACTAGAGCTCTCAGTCGTACGAAACTGAACAAGCTTCTGGTAACAATCCATAGTAGCTCGGTAGGTAGTCAACAGGTCTATACCCAGAATACAATCAAAATCTTCCATCTCTAGGATCATAAGATTCGCAGTCAACTCGTTACCCTCAAAATCTAAAGGACAACCCATCACTAGACGCTTTGCTAACACTGAATGACCCATCGGAGTAAAAACGGAAAGAATGACGTCTAGAGAAACATACGGTAACTTATGACGCTTAACAAATCGTGCAGAAATGAATGAATGTGATGCTCCGGTATCAATAAGAACAAAAGCATGAATACCGCATAAACAAAAAGTACCTGCTATGACTCTCCCTGTCTCATCTGCAGCCTGATCCTGGTTCAGCGCAAATACCTGACCTTGGGCATGAGGTAGAAGATTTGAACTGCCCATTGCCTGACCCTGCATCCTCTGCTGAACAGTCGTCTGAGATCCAGAACCAGATCCTGCTCCACCTCGCAACTGAGGACAATTCTTCTTAAGATGACCCATCTCTCCGCACTGAAAACAAGCTCCCGCGGCTGATCGGCACTGCTCAGATGGATGGTTCTTCCCACAATGCACACAAGAAACCTTCTTCTTACCAAAACAAAAAACACCGCTAGATCGAGATCCAGATCCAGAAGAAGAAGAACCAGACTTCTTGAAAGACTGAGATCGAGGGCTCAAAGTATTCGGAGGTCGAGAAGACAGAATAGACCTACCACGCTGCAGACTGATCTCTGCCTGGCGACACCGGTTAACTAACCCATCATAAGAAGTAGGATCATCGAAGACAGTGACTCGATCAAAGATCTCCTGGTTAAGACCCTGAAGGAAATGGTCATACTTGGCCTCAGAACTGCCTCTAATACGAGGAGCAAAGGGTAACAACTCGAAGAACTTCTGCTGATATGCATCAACAGACATACTACCCTGCTTAAGACTCAGAAGTTCAATCGCCTTTGCCTGGCGAAGGGCTGGAGGAAAATATAGCTGCATGAAAGCTGCACGGAATTCGGCCCAAGTCACCTTATCCTGAGACTGGACTATCGGTGCAGAAGTCGATCGCCACCACTTGCGCGCACGGCCCTCGAGAAGAAAACCAAGGGTCTCCATCTGCTGCTCTTCGGTGCACTGGAATGCACGGAAACAACTCTCCATGCGCTCTAACCAATCCTCAGCAACATCGGGAGTCTCACCACCGACTAAAGGCTTAGGCCCCATCTGAATGAAACGGTGCATCTCAAAACGCCTAGGGCCATCACGACGATGACGATGTTCACGATGACGCCTACGATCGTCTTGGTCACCCCAACGACCTACACTCCCCTGACTACTCTCATCACCAAGGTGGTCAGCCATCGCTACAAGATAGAATGGGGAAAAATGGTAAAATGGTCAACGGAAATCCCAAAACAGAATCTATATCCCAAAATCATATGCATGCTCTGATACCATAAATGTAGTGACCCGTTTCAGAATCACCTACTAATCAAGAATTAAGCATGCAATTAACTTAGTTAATAACAATCAGAGATAATTGCGGAAATGGTCTACAAACGATAGTTATACAACCCAATCGAAATCCAGAACAACTCAAACTAAAATGAAAAATATGTGGTACAACCATATCGAAACAAAACAGTATTGAAGAACTAAATCAACCGGCTACTCAACGTCCTCCTCATCCTCCTCCTGAGCCATCCAACCTGAGGCCTGTCCCGTGGGAATGGGGTGTCCAAGATAAACATGTAGTGCCCAAATTCAATACACGTATAACCCATGCATTCATTTAATTATTAAATCATTTAAATTAATTTTAAATGAGTTTTGGCGATGCATGATTTATTTAAATGCATTATTTTAAATTATTCATGATTATGTGATGCACGTTAAAATGTCTTTCGAGTTTCATGTTTCAGGCGATCATTCGAGGCGGGATTGAGGGAAAGACTCGGTGACGATTTTTGGCAATTTTAGAGATAGTATTTTATTTTAAGTTGAGTTTGGGGGCATTTTAAATAATTTATGGAGTTTTAGCATTTTTAAGCCTAATTTATTTATTTGGTAATTTTAAGACTTTAAAACTTTTAAAAGTTTAGCAAGTGTGCACTTTAATTTAATTAGAAGACCTTATTTAAAGATGAGTGGGAATAGTATTTTTAATTGAATTGTTATTTGAGTCAACCTTTTTATTAGCACCTTGGTTAGTAAGGTTAATTATTAATTAGCAAAAGTTAGTCTCCTAATATTTTAAAACACACGCTACACACACAAATTACACACTTTTACACACACTTGTATCGCACAAAACACACACACAACAATTCATTCAAGTTTTATTATTATTTTTGAGAGAAGTTAGGGTTCTTATTTCCCTAGAGTAGCCGCCCCCTTCCCTTCAGTTTCCAGCAAGATTTCGGTCAGTTTTATTCAAGAGTAACGGTGCCACGTTCGTCCCGGATCAACCTCGCTCCTATCTCCGCTTCGGTGTCGTCTTTCGGTAACGTTATCATCATAAAGGCACGTATAATCTGTTCTTGCTGTGTCGATCAAGTCATATATTGCATTGCATTGTTTTTATGCGTGAAAGTTATGTATGATGATAGTAGTTGGAGCAGATCATGAATCGGATCAATTTCGAAGGAAAATTTTTAGATCTAAAACTCGTTTTTGCTGTCTTTTCAAATACTGCGATTTTTATGTTCATATTTTGGGAAAACTTTCAACGGAAAAAACGTAGAACTTTTCGATACCTTCGATTTGATATATGATTCGAAATTTTTGGACGAAAATTGAGTGAGTTATGATATTTTCCGTGCGACTGCGCAAACTGAAATTTTCAGAAAATTATGTTATTGATACGTTTCTTGAAGTTTTATGTTGCAGGCCTTCGTTGGAAACCGACGGGCGATCGTTGCTGCGTACGAGTATGTTAGTAACAAGGTTGTGGTATTTTTAAGGTTTTGATGTATGTCGTTAGGCGTTTGATTTAGTTTAAAGTCGTAGGAAATCGATCGATGCCAATTGCGTAATTGGTGTTGCATTGTGTTGTATAGGGGACGTCGTATTTTGAGGTGTTTGTATAAGTTTTGATGCAATGTTATGGTGTCCCAAGAAGGGTCTTAAGGGGTTGAGCCATTATATTCAAGTGTCAATGTGGGTGTGTAGGCAGTGTATAGGATTTCTCGCAGGTTTCGACGTACAGTGGCCACACGGACCCGAACACGGACCCGAGCACGGGGTCCGTGCCTTTGCTTTCCACTTAGTGCGTCTAGGCAGTACGTACACGGACCCCTACCCGGACCCTCACACGAGGCCCGTGTCTTCGCGTTTCAGTCGATGTCTTCTTCCAGAGCCTACACGGACCCCATCCGACCCAAGCACGGGGTCCGTGCCCCTTCCGTTTTCCGACACATTATAGGCAGTACGTACACGGACCCTCACCCGAACCCTAGCACGGGGTCCGTGTACCCTTGTTTTTGGGAACTACTTGTAAGTTCATTATAAGTTTGATGTTAGGGGTTAGTGCAAGGATTATTAAGGGTGTGTCGTGGGAAAATTGTAGAAGGTCCTAAGTTATGATTGAGCTTGAAAGTAAGTATGAGTTTCCTACGTCTAAGTAATGCAAGTTAAGTATGAAATCCATGTTAGTAAGTTGCAACAACGGCCCCAGTCGAAGTCCAACGAATCCCTCAACGCCAAGTAAGTATGTTGACGTGCAAAAGAAAGTATTTTAAGTTTTGAGGTATGCTAAATGTCTTGTGACCAAATTATGTTAGGATTGGAAAGCGTTAAATTATGAACGGGGACCAATCCGCCCGTTAAATTATGAACGGGTTAGATCATGGTTGGAAATCGTTAAATTATGAACGGGGACCAACCAGCCCGTTAAATTATGAACGGGGATCTTATGTATGTGGCAGTGGATACGTCCCTGTCAGCCCAGTACTGTGGTGTGTCTGATCAGGAGTTTATTATGTTATGGGTCACTTGCTTTGAAACATGCCTCTACGAAAATGATGAAGTTATGTATGTTTACGTATGCAGTTTGTTTATGAAAGTTTATGATGATGGCACGTCTAGCTTTGTATGTATGTATGTTCAAGTTCAAGTTTATTTCAAGTTGAAGTTTATGCAAGTTCAATTTAAAGTATGTATGTCCTATTTTAAAGATGCATGCGATTTTATTATGTAATACTCGTTATTTCCAGTTTATACGTGTTGAGTCTTTAGACTCACTAGACTTGATCGATGCAGGTGAGTACGATGAGCAGGAATTAGGAGGTGGCGACCAAGGGGCAGGCTTGGGCTGAGCGGCAGGCTAAACCCGAGGACCGCAAGTTTATGTTTATGCAAACTTTTAAAATACTCTGATGTTATGATTTGAATGTGAGACGTTTTGAGATAGCGTTCTTTTAGCAAACTTTTATTTGATGTTGGGTTATTTTAAAGATATTTTATGAATGTTGGGTGACTACCGTACGGATGTTTTTATTTGAATGAAATTTTTTTATTTTTCCGCAAATTTCAAGTAGTAAAAGTACGGTACGTTACAAAACAAAACCGAGGACGTGAGCGATAAGAACGCCCAGTACAAAAATATGAGTATACAAACCTATATGAAATGCACATGCTATGATATGATACCAGGGTAGTCAAGGAACAGGAATCACAAAAGATCTCAACATGCTCAGTCTAGAGGCGCCAAGTGGATAGTGCCGCGCGGTACCCCTCGGGGTCACTACATCCACTACAAGATCAGACGTGGACATGAAATGTCCCGGATCACCGAAGCCCTCCCGACCCGTCGGCCACTGTGTACTCTCGGTGTCCATGCGTCCACAAGACAGGGCTGAGCGGCCCCATAAGATATAGCTTATCTCGAAAGAGTTATAGATCAACAGTAAAGGCTATCTCGAAGGAGATATGGCTCAACATGAAATGCAACATGCATCATAAAGCGTGACATAATAGCATGAATCATATGACATATAACAATGCAGCAAATAATCATGCAACACATATAAGAATGTATACTCAACCAGGATATCTCGGATAGTACTTTCGTACCTCTATCACTGCAATCCTAATCCACTGGAAAAACCAGAACAAATAGGTCTAGTCCAAGCCTAAACATCAAGTGAAAACCATCACTAAAACTTATAAACCAGACTTAACTAGATAATCCTAAAATAATAATGATACAATTCCAAACCTTCGTCCGTCGTTAGCCCGCTGATGACGATACTCTGAGTCCAACCTGTCCAAGTTCAAACAGTTCGTTCCCTGACTGCTTCGTTCCCTAGCTGTCCTGTCCGGACTGCTCGGCTCGGTCGGACCGCTCTGTCCTGTCCGGACCACTCTGTTCTGTTCGGACCACTCTGCTCTGTCCTGTCCGGACCAATCTGCCCTGTCCGGACACTCTGCTCTGTCCTGTCCG
>NW_027331372.1:0-104764 GCF_022965805.1 Primulina eburnea
ACTATTGGAGAATTTATGTGCTAAACTTGCACAAAATTGTCGTTTTCTACTACTTGTCATCCTCAAACGGATGGACAAACTGAAGTTGTCGATAGAACTTTGGGAACACTTTTGCGTGCTATTCTTAAAAAGAACTTGGATTGACATTCTATGGACTTTATTTTAGGGTTGCCTAGAACTAAGAAGGGGAGGGATTCTATTTTTGTTGTTGTGGATAGATTCTCTAATGATGGCACTTTTATAGCTTGTCATAAAACCGATGATGCTTCAAACATTGCGGATTTGTTCTTTAGAGAAGTCGTTAGGTTGCATGGCATGCCTAGGACTATTGTTTTCTGGTCGCGATGTTAAATTCTTGAGTTACTTTTGAAGACTTTATGGGCTAACTTGGCACAAAATTGTTGTTTTCTACTACTTGTCATCCTCAAACGGATGGACAAACTGAAGTTGTCAATAGAACTTTGGGAACACTTTTGCGTGCTATTCTTAAAAAGAACTTGGATTGACATTTCTATGGACTTTATTTTGGGGTTGCCTAAGACTAAGAAGGGGAGGGATTCTATTTTTGTTGTTGTGGATAGATTCTCTAAGATGGCACATTTTATAGCTTGTCATAAACCGATGATGCTTCAAACATTGTGGATTTGTTCTTTAGAGAAGTCGTTACGTTGCATGGAATGCCTAGGACTATTGTTTCTGGTCGCGATGTTAAATTCTTGAGTTACTATTGGAAGAATTTATGGGCTAAACTTGGCACAAAATTGTCGTTTTCTACTACTTGTCATCCTCAAACGGATGGACAAACTGAAGTTGTCAATAGAACTTTGGGAACACTTTTGCGTGCTATTCTTAAAAAGAACTTGGATTGACATTTCTATGGACTTTATTTTGGGGTTGCCTAGGACTAAGAAGGGGAGGGATTCTATTTTTGTTGTTGTGGATAGATTCTCTAAGATGGAACATTTTATAGCTTGTCGTTAAACCGATGATGCTTCAAACATAGCGGATTTGTTCTTGAGAGAAGTCGTTACGTTGCATGGAATGCCTAGGACTATTGTTTCTGGTCGCGATGTTAAATTCTTGAGTTACTATTTGAAGACTTTATGGGCTAAACTTGGCACAAAATTGTTGTTTTCTACTACTTGTCATCCTCAAACGGATGGACAAACTGAAGTTGTCAATAGAACTTTGGGAACACTTTTGCGTGCTATTCTTAAAAAGAACTTGGATTGACATTTCTATGGACTTTATTTTCGGGTTGCTACGACTAAGAAGGGGAGGGATTCTATTTTTGTTATTGTGGATAGATTCTCTAAGATGGCACATTTTATAGCTTGTCATAAAACCGATGATGCTTCAAACATTGCGGATTTGTTCTTTAGAGAAGTCGTTACGTTGCATGGCATGCCTAGGACTATTGTTTCTGGTCGCGATGTTATATTCTTGAGTTACTATTGGAAGAATTTATGTGCTAAACTTGGCACAAAATTGTCGTTTTCTACTACTTGTCATCCTCAAACGGATGGAAAAACTGAAGTTGTCGATAGAACTTTGGGAACACTTTTGCGTGCTATTCTTAAAAATAACTTGGATTGACATTTCTATGGACTTTATTTTAGGGGTTGCCTAAGACTAAGAATGGGAGGGATTCTATTTTTGTTGTTGTGGATAGATTCTCTAAGATGGCACTTTTATAGCTTGTCATAAAACCGATGATGCTTCAAACATTGCGGATTTGTTCTTTAGAGAAGTCGTTAGGTTGCATGGCATGCCTAGGACTATTGTTTCTGGTCGCGATGTTAAATTCTTGAGTTACTTTTGAAGACTTTATGGGCTAACCTTGGCACAAAATTGTTGTTTTCTACTACTTGTCATCCTCAAACGGATGGACAAACTGAAGTTGTCAATAGAACATTTGGGAACACTTTTGCGTGCTATTCTTAAAAAGAACTTGGATTGACATTTCTATGGACTTTATTTTGGGGTTGCCTAGGACTAAGAAGGGGAGGGATTCTATTTTTGTTGTTGTGGATAGATTCTCTAAGATGGCACATTTTATAGCTTGTCATAAAACCGATGATGCTTCAAACATTGCGGATTTGTTCTTTAGAGAAGTCGTTAAGTTGCATGGCATGCCTAGGACTATTGTTTCTGGTCGCGATGTTAAATTCTTGAGTTACTTTTGGAAGACTTTATGGGCTAAACTTGGCACAAAATTGTCGTTTTCTACTACTTGTCATCCTCAAACGGATGGACAAACTGAAGTTGTCAATAGAACTTTGGGAACACTTTTGCGTGCTATTCTTAAAAAGAACTTGGATTGACATTTCTATGGACTTTATTTTGGGGTTGCCTAGGACTAAGAAGGGAGGGATTCTATTTTTGTTGTTGTGGATAGATTCTCTAAGATGGCACATTTTATAGCTTGTCATAAACCGATGATGCTTCAAACATTGCGGATTTGTTCTTTAGAGAAGTCGTTACGTTGCATGGCATGCCTAGGACTATTGTTTCTGGTCGCGATGTTAAATTCTTGAGTTACTATTTGAAGAATTTATGGGCTAAACTTGGCACAAAATTGTCGTTTTCTACTACTTGTCATCCTCAAACGGATGGACAAACTGAAGTTGTCAATAGAACTTTGGGAACACTTTTGCGTGCTATTCTTAAAAAGAACTTGGATTGACATTTCTATGGACTTTATTTTAGGGTTGCCTAGACTAAGAAGGGGAGGGATTCTATTTTTGTTGTTGTGGATAGATTCTCTAGATGGCACATTTTATAGCTTGTCATAAAACCGATGATGCTTCAAACATTGCGGATTTGTTCTTTAGAGAAGTCGTTAGGTTGCATGGCATGCCTAGGACTATTGTTTCTGGTCGCGATGTTAAATTCTTGAGTTACTTTTGAAGACTTTATGGGCTAACTTGGCACAAAATTGTTGTTTTCTACTACTTGTCATCCTCAAACGGATGGACAAACTGAAGTTGTCAATAGAACTTTGGGAACACTTTTGCGTGCTATTCTTAAAAAGAACTTGGATTGACATTTCTATGGACTTTATTTTGGGGTTGCCTAAGACTAAGAAGGGGAGGGATTCTATTTTTGTTGTTGTGGATAGATTCTCTAAGATGGCACATTTTATAGCTTGTCATTAAACCGATGATGCTTCAAACATTGTGGATTTGTTCTTTAGAGAAGTCGTTACGTTGCATGGAATGCCTAGGACTATTGTTTCTGGTCGCGATGTTAAATTCTTGAGTTACTATTCGAAGAATTTATGGGCTAAACTTGGCACAAAATTGTCGTTTTCTACTACTTGTCATCCTCAAACGGATGGACAAACTGAAGTTGTCAATAGAACTTTGGGAACACTTTTGCGTGCTATTCTTAAAAAGAACTTGGATTGACATTTCTATGGACTTTATTTTGGGGTTGCCTAGGACTAAGAAGGGGAGGGATTCTATTTTTGTTGTTGTGGATAGATTCTCTAAGATGGCACATTTTATAGCTTGTCATTAAACCGATGATGCTTCAAACATAGCGGATTTGTTCTTTAGAGAAGTCGTTACGTTGCATGGAATGCCTAGGACTATTGTTTCTGGTCGCGATGTTAAATTCTTGAGTTACTATTTGAAGAATTTATGGGCTAAACTTGGCACAAAATTGTTGTTTTCTACTACTTGTCATCCTCAAACGGATGGACAAACTGAAGTTGTCAATAGAACTTTGGGAACACTTTTGCGTGCTATTCTTAAAAAGAACTTGGATTGACATTTCTATGGACTTTTATTTTCGGGTTGCCTACGACTAAGAAGGGGAGGGATTCTATTTTTGTTATTGTGGATAGATTCTCTAAGATGGCACATTTTATAGCTTGTCATAAAACCGATGATGCTTCAAACATTGCGGATTTGTTCTTTAGAGAAGTCGTTACGTTGCATGGCATGCCTAGGACTATTGTTTCTGGTCGCGATGTTATATTCTTGAGTTACTATTGGAAGAATTTATGTGCTAAACTTGGCACAAAATTGTCGTTTTCTACTACTTGTCATCCTCAAACGGATGGAAAAACTGAAGTTGTCGATAGAACTTTGGGAACACTTTTGCGTGCTATTCTTAAAAATAACTTGGATTGACATTTCTATGGACTTTATTTTAGGGTTGCCTAAGAACTAAGAATGGGAGGGATTCTATTTTTGTTGTTGTGGATAGATTCTCTATGATGGCACTTTTATAGCTTGTCATAAAACCGATGATGCTTCAAACATTGCGGATTTGTTCTTTAGAGAAGTCGTTAGGTTGCATGGCATGCCTAGGACTATTGTTTCTGGTCGCGATGTTAAATTCTTGAGTTACTTTTTGAAGACTTTATGGCTAACCTTGGCACAAAATTGTTGTTTTCTACTATTTGTCATCCTCAAACGGATGGACAAACTGAAGTTGTCAATAGAACATTGGGAACACTTTTGCGTGCTATTCTTAAAAAGAACTTGGATTGACATTTCAATGGACTTTATTTTCGGGTTGCCTAGGACTAAGAAGGGAAGGGATTCTATTTTTGTTGTTGTGGATAGATTCTCTAAGATGGCACATTTTATAGCTTGTCATAAAACCGATGATGCTTCAAACATTGCGGATTTGTTCTTTAGAGAGTCGTTAAGTTGAATGGCATGCCTAGGACTATTGTTTCTGGTCGCGATGTTAAATTCTTGAGTTACTTTTGGAAGACTTTATGGGCTAAACTTGGCACAAAATTGTCGTTTTCTACTACTTGTCATCCTCAAACGGATGGACAAACTGAAGTTGTCAATAGAACTTTGGGAACACTTTTGCGTGCCATTCTTAAAAAGAACTTGAATTGACATTTCTATGGACTTTATTTTGGGGTTGCCTACGACTAAGAAGGGGAGGGATTCTATTTTTGTTGTTGTGGATAGATTCTCTAAGATGGCACATTTTATAGCTTGTCATAAAACCGATGATGCTTCAAACATTGCGGATTTGTTCTTTAGAGAAGTCGTTAAGTTGCATGGCATGCCTAGGACTATTGTTTCTGGTCGCGATGTTAAATTCTTGAGTTACTATTTGAAGACTTTATGGGCTAAACTTGGCACAAAATTGTTGTTTTCTACTACTTGTCATCCTCAAACGGATGGACAAACTGAAGTTGTCAATAGAACTTTGGGAACACTTTTGCGTGCTATTCTTAAAAAGAACTTGGATTGACATTTCTATGGACTTTATTTTGGGGTTGCCTAGGACTAAGAAGGGGAGGGATTCTATTTTTGTTGTTGTGGATAGATTCTCTAAGATGGCACATTTTATAGCTTGTCATAAAACCGATGATGCTTCAAACATTGCGGATTTGTTCTTTAGAGAAGTCGTTAAGTTGAATGGCATGCCTAGGACTATTGTTTCTGGTCGCGATGTTAAATTCTTGAGTTACTTTTGAAGACTTTATGGCTAACCTTGGCACAAAATTGTTGTTTTCTACTACTTGTCATCCTCAAACGGATGGACAAACTGAAGTTGTCAATAGAACTTTGGGAACACTTTTGCGTGCTATTCTTAAAAAGAACTTGGATTGACATTTCTATGGACTTTATTTTGGGGTTGCCTAAGACTAAGAAGGGGAGGGATTCTATTTTTGTTGTTGTGGATAGATTCTCTAAGATGGCACATTTTATAGCTTGTCATAAACCGATGATGCTTCAAACATTGCGGATTTGTTCTTTAGAGAAGTCGTTACGTTGCATGGCATGCCTAGGACTATTGTTTCTGGTCGCGATGTTAAATTCTTGAGTTACTATTTGAAGAATTTATGGGCTAAACTTGGCACAAAATTGTCGTTTTCTACTACTTGTCATCCTCAAACGGATGGACAAACTGAAGTTGTCAATAGAACTTTGGGAACACTTTTGCGTGCTATTCTTAAAAAGAACTTGGATTGACATTTCTATGGACTTTATTTTGGGGTTGCCTAGGACTAAGAAGGGGAGGGATTCTATTTTTGTTGTTGTGGATAGATTCTCTAAGATGGCACATTTTATAGCTTGTCATTAAACCGATGATGCTTCAAACATTGCGGATTTGTTCTTTAGAGAAGTCGTTACGTTGCATGGAATGCCTAGGACTATTGTTTCTGGTCGCGATGTTAAATTCTTGAGTTACTATTTGAAGAATTTATGGGCTAAACTTGGCACAAAATTGTTGTTTTCTACTACTTGTCATCCTCAAACGGATGGACAAACTGAAGTTGTCAATAGAACTTTGGGAACACTTTTGCGTGCTATTCTTAAAAAGAACTTGGATTGACATTTCTATGGACTTTATTTTGGGGTTGCCTACGACTAAGAAGGGGAGGGATTCTATTTTTGTTGTTGTGGATAGATTCTCTAAGATGGCACATTTTATAGCTTGTCATAAAACCGATGATGCTTCAAACATTGCGGATTTGTTCTTTAGAGAAGTCGTTACGTTGCATGGCATGCCTAGGACTATTGTTTCTGGTCGCGATGTTAAATTCTTGAGTTACTATTGGAAGAATTTATGTGCTAAACTTGGCACAAAATTGTCGTTTTCTACTACTTGTCATCCTCAAACGGATGGAAAAACTGAAGTTGTCGATAGAACTTTGGGAACACTTTTGCGTGCTATTCTTAAAAATAACTTGGATTGACATTTCTATGGACTTTATTTTAGGGTTGCCTAAGAACTAAGAATGGGAGGGATTCTATTTTTGTTGTTGTGGATAGATTCTCTATGATGGCACATTTTATAGCTTGTCATAAAACCGATGATGCTTCAAACATTGCGGATTTGTTCTTTAGAGAAGTCGTTAGGTTGCATGGCATGCCTAGGACTATTGTTTCTGGTCGCGATGTTAAATTCTTGAGTTACTTTTTGAAGACTTTATGGCTAACCTTGGCACAAAATTGTTGTTTTCTACTATTTGTCATCCTCAAACGGATGGACAAACTGAAGTTGTCAATAGAACATTGGGAACACTTTTGCGTGCTATTCTTAAAAAGAACTTGGATTGACATTTCAATGGACTTTATTTTCGGGTTGCCTAGGACTAAGAAGGGAAGGGATTCTATTTTTGTTGTTGTGGATAGATTCTCTAAGATGGCACATTTTATAGCTTGTCATAAAACCGATGATGCTTCAAACATTGCGGATTTGTTCTTTAGAGAGTTCGTTAAGTTGAATGGCATGCCTAGGACTATTGTTTCTGGTCGCGATGTTAAATTCTTGAGTTACTTTTGGAAGACTTTATGGGCTAAACTTGGCACAAAATTGTCGTTTTCTAATACTTGTCATCCTCAAACGGATGGACAAACTGAAGTTGTCAATAGAACTTTGGGAACACTTTTGCGTGCCATTCTTAAAAAGAACTTGAATTGACATTTCTATGGACTTTATTTTGGGGTTGCCTACGACTAAGAAGGGGAGGGATTCTATTTTTGTTGTTGTGGATAGATTCTCTAAGATGGCACATTTTATAGCTTGTCATTAAACCGATGATGCTTCAAACATTGTGGATTTGTTCTTTAGAGAAGTCGTTACGTTGCATGGAATGCCTAGGACTATTGTTTCTGGTCGCGATGTTAAATTCTTGAGTTACTATGGGAAGAATTTATGGGCTAAACTTGGCACAAAATTGTCGTTTTCTACTACTTGTCATCCTCAAACGGATGGACAAACTGAAGTTGTCAATAGAACTTTGGGAACACTTTTGCGTGCTATTCTTAAAAAGAACTTGGACTGACATTTCTATGGACTTTATTTTGGGGTTGCCTAGGAGTAAGAAGGGGAGGGATTCTATTTTTGTTGTTGTGGATAGATTCTCTAAGATGGCACATTTTATAGCTTGTCATAAAACCGATGATGCTTCAAACATTGCGGATTTGTTCTTTGGAGAAGTCGTTAAGTTGAATGGCATGCCTAGGACTATTGTTTCTGGTCGCGATGTTAAATTCTTGAGTTACTTTTTGAAGACTTTATGGCTAACCTTGGCACAAAATTGTTGTTTTCTACTATTTGTCATCCTCAAACGGATGGACAAACTGAAGTTGTCAATAGAACATTGGGAACACTTTTGCGTGCTATTCTTAAAAAGAACTTGGATTGACATTTCAATGGACTTTATTTTCGGGTTGCCTAGGACTAAGAAGGGAAGGGATTCTATTTTTGTTTTTGTGGATAGATTCTCTAAGATGGCACATTTTATAGCTTGTCATAAAACCGATGATGCTTCAAACATTACGGATTTGTTCTTTAGAGAAGTCGTTACGTTGCATGGCATGCCTAGGACTATTGTTTCTGGTCGCGATGTTATATTCTTGAGTTACTATTGGAAGAATTTATGTGCTAAACTTGGCACAAAATTGTCGTTTTCTACTACTTGTCATCCTCAAACGGATGGAAAAACTGAAGTTGTCGATAGAACTTTGGGAACACTTTTGCGTGCTATTCTTAAAAATAACTTGGATTGACATTTCTATGGACTTTATTTTAGGGTTGCCTAGAACTAAGAATGGGAGGGATTCTATTTTTGTTGTTGTGGATAGATTCTCTATGATGGCACTTTTTATAGCTTGTCATAAAACCGATGATGCTTCAAACATTGCGGATTTGTTCTTTAGAGAAGTCGTTAGGTTGCATGGCATGCCTAGGACTATTGTTTTTGGTCGCGATGTTAAATTCTTGAGTTACTTTTTGAAGACTTTATGGGCTAACTTTGGCACAAAATTGTTGTTTTCTAC
Source organism: Primulina eburnea (assembly GCF_022965805.1). Classification (NCBI taxonomy): domain Eukaryota; kingdom Viridiplantae; phylum Streptophyta; class Magnoliopsida; order Lamiales; family Gesneriaceae; genus Primulina; species Primulina eburnea. The sequence continues at coordinate 8,772 of NW_027331372.1, forward strand.
TACTTGTCATCCTCAAACGGATGGACAAACTGAAGTTGTCAATAGAACTTTGGGAACACTTTTGCGTGCTATTCTTAAAAAGAACTTGGATTGACATTTCTATGGACTTTATTTTGGGGTTGCCTAAGACTAAGAAGGGGAGGGATTCTATTTTAGTTGTTGTGGATAGATTCTCTAAGATGACACATTTTATAGCTTGTCATTAAACTGATGATGCTTCAAACATTGTGGATTTGTTCTTTAGAGAAGTCGTTACGTTGCATGGAATGCCTAGGACTATTGTTTCTGGTCGCGATGTTAAATTCTTGAGTTACTATTCGAAGAATTTATGGGCTAAACTTGGCACAAAATTGTCGTTTTCTACTACTTGTCATCCTCAAACGGATGGACAAACTGAAGTTGTCAATAGAACTTTGGGAACACTTTTGCGTGCTATTCTTAAAAAGAACTTGGATTGACATTTCTATGGACTTTATTTTGGGGTTGCCTAGGACTAAGAAGGGGAGGGATTCTATTTTTGTTGTTGTGGATAGATTCTCTAAGATGACACATTTTATAGCTTGTCGTTAAACCGATGATGCTTCAAACATAGCGGATTTGTTCTTGAGAGAAGTCGTTACGTTGCATGGAATGCCTAGGACTATTGTTTCTGGTCGCGATGTTAAATTCTTGAGTTACTATTTGAAGAATTTATGGGCTAAACTTGGCACAAAATTGTTGTTTTCTACTACTTGTCATCCTCAAACGGATGGACAAACTGAAGTTGTCAATAGAACTTTGGGAACACTTTTGCGTGCTATTCTTAAAAAGAACTTGGATTGACATTTCTATGGATTTTATTTTCGGGTTGCTTACGACTAAGAAGGGGAGGGATTCTATTTTTGTTATTGTGGATAGATTCTCTAAGATGGCACATTTTATAGCTTGTCATAAAACCGATGATGCTTCAAACATTGCGGATTTGTTCTTTAGAGAAGTCGTTACGTTGCATGGCATGCCTAGGACTATTGTTTCTGGTCGCGATGTTATATTCTTGAGTTACTATTGGAAGAATTTATGTGCTAAACTTGGCACAAAATTGTCGTTTTCTACTACTTGTCATCCTCAAACGGATGGAAAAACTGAAGTTGTCGATAGAACTTTGGGAACACTTTTGCGTGCTATTCTTAAAAATAACTTGGATTGACATTTCTATGGACTTTATTTTAGGGTTGCCAAGAACTAAGAATGGGAGGGATTCTATTTTTGTTGTTGTGGATAGATTCTCTATGATGGCACTTTTTATAGCTTGTCATAAAACCGATGATGCTTCAAACATTGCGGATTTGTTCTTTAGAGAAGTCGTTAGGTTGCATGGCATGCCTAGGACTATTGTTTCTGGTCGCGATGTTAAATTCTTGAGTTACTTTTTGAAGACTTTATGGCTAACCTTGGCACAAAATTGTTGTTTTCTACTATTTGTCATCCTCAAACGGATGGACAAACTGAAGTTGTCAATAGAACATTGGGAACACTTTTGCGTGCTATTCTTAAAAAGAACTTGGATTGACATTTCAATGGACTTTATTTTCGGGTTGCCTAGGACTAAGAAGGGAAGGGATTCTATTTTTGTTATTGTGGATAGATTCTCTAAGATGGCACATTTTATAGCTTGTCATAAAACCGATGATGCTTCAAACATTGCGGATTTGTTCTTTAGAGAATTCGTTAAGTTGAATGGCATGCCTAGGACTATTGTTTCTGGTCGCGATGTTAAATTCTTGAGTTACTTTTGGAAGACTGTGACACCCTGACCCGATACAATTAAAATACAGCGGAATTTAAAATTTTCTTTCAAACATGGAAGGAGTTTCAAAATACATTTTATAAAAGTGTTTACAAAATAACAACATGATCATTCCAATGACATAACAAAATACAAAATATCATTAGTGTGATCATGTTACAAAATGGTACAAAATAATCATCCTTCCAATCTTCGTATGCATATGACCCCCATCCACAGTCAACGTCCCGGTCCGTCGCTCTTATCTGCATCACATGAAAATAACTGAAATGAGAATAAATCTCAGCAAGTGGAACTCTTACATAGCAATGATACATAGTATACACTGTAAAACATGGCTTTTAAATCATAAATACCATCGACTCTGAAACATGAATAACGTAGCAATAACTGTAGCAATAGCAATGGCAATAGATAGCAAAACGATGGTATTTCTCTTTTCTCTGGTTGGATTGATATCAATAGTATCTGTGACTGTGGTTGCCAATATCCCATCGATATAAATCGATAACTGTGAGGGGATAAAAGCCTATGGTCGATGATCATCTAATTGCATGCAATGCTATGGCTATGATTAATCAATCCAATAAAACATTTGAATTCTCAATAGCATTTAAGGCCGTCGTTTCGCAATCTCATAATATCTCTTGTATTCCCTTTTTAACAATAGTGAGACATCAATGCCTCCAATAGATAATCAATGAAATCAATACATAACAATGGATCAATGGAAGGGAATAACACTTTGAAACCTTTAAAACACAATACATATAATATCATGTGAGCAAAAAGGATGAAATTCCACTTACAAACCAATAGAACACCTCCAACTATACTCTTGGTACACCACCTACAACAATAATCCATAAATAACACCAATATCAAGACTAAATCCAAGAGTCCATGCTAAATAATCCATAGAACCATCAAAACATCAAATCCAAAATAACCCTTAACTCGAAACCTCATTAGAATCGCACCAAAAACTTACCTAAGCTTCCTTATACCACGGAGAACGATGATCTCAAGTCGGAAATCCAAATAACTCCAAGAATCAAAGGTAGGAAGCTAAAGAAATGGATGAAAACCCTTGCCAATGGAGGGAAAATCGGTAAAGAAGAGAAGGAATAGGATAAGGTATGGCCAACAACTCCCAAAAAGTGACTTAAAAACTCGCCCATACTTACACCGCGGGTGCGGTCACACAAGCACCGCAGGTGCGCTAAGCTCACGGCAACCAGAATAAATCCCATGCACGAACACCGCGGGTGCGGTGCTACAATTACCGCGGGTGCGGTCTCACCGCGGGTGCGGTCCTTGCACTGCCGCGGGTGCGGTGATGCCACGGCCCTCCAAAACCAAAATCATGAATAGTACACCGCGGGGGCACTCATCTAAGAGCGCGGGTGCACTCTACTCACGGCAATGAACAGTAACAAAACAACTAAAAATCGATTCGAAACGCTGAAACGAACAATCAACACCAACTAACACCTCAAATAAATAATAACCAATAATACTATAGCCCAAAACACAACTATAATCATCTAATCACATAACCCAATTAACACAATAAAGCTTAAACCGTACCGTACACCGGGCTCGGCTATTACAATCTCCCCTCCTTAGAGGAATTTCGTCCTCGAAATTGACGTCACGGCACGAACAACTCAGGATACCTCTCTCTCATCTCAGTCTCTGGTTCCCACGTAGCCTCCTCAATCAAATGGTTCCTCCAAAGGACTTTAACGATGCCGATCTCTTTGTTCCTCAGAACTCTAACTGTGCGATCCAGAATCTGAATCGGAATCTCATGGTAAGTCAAACTCGGCGTCAAGTCCAATGGCTCATGGCGAAGAACATGGGAAGGATCTGCAATATACTTCCTGAGCATCGATACGTGAAACACATTATGGACTCTGTCAAGATCGGGCGGTAGGGCTATTCTGTAGGCTCGGTCACCCACTCTGTCCAATATCTCGAATGGACCAATGAATCTAGGGCTCAACTTGCCCTTCTTGCCAAATCGCATCACACCCTTGAGAGGTGCTATCTTCAGAAAAACATGATCGCCAACCTCGAACTGCAAAGGTCTACGACGAACGTCTGCATAGCTCTTCTGTCTGGACTGAGCAGTCTTCATCCTCTCTCTGATAACTGCAACAACATCGGCAGTCTGTTGGACCAACTCGGGACCCAACATCTTCCTCTCTCCAACCTCATCCCAAAACAAAGGGGATCTGCACTTCCTGCCATAAAGTGCCTCATACGGTGCCATGCCAATCGTCGCCTGGTAGCTATTGTTGTACGTGAACTCCACAAGAGGCAACTTGGAATCCCAGCTACCAGAATAGTCAATAGTACAAGCTCTGAGCATATCCTCCAGAATCTGAATGACTCTCTCTGACTGACCGTCGCTCTGAGGATGATAAGCTGTACTGAAAGCTAATCGAGAACCCATAGCTCTGTGCAAACTCTTCCAGAACTCTGAGGTAAATCTAGGGTCACGATCAGACACAATCGACACGGGCACACCATGAAGTCTAACAATCTCTGCAATGTAATCCTCGGCATACTGAGACATCGAATACGTCGTCTTGACTGGGAGAAAGTGCGCTGACTTGGTCAATCTATCAACAATAACCCAAATGGAATTGAAACCCTTCTGCGTCCTGGGTAAACCAGTCACGAAATCCATAGTGATATGCTCCCACTTCCACTGAGGAATCGGCAAAGAAAGCAATGTCCCAGCAGGTCTCTGGTGCTCAATTTTTACCTGCTTGTTAGAGTAGGTGCCCGTCGAGCCAAGTGTTGGCCGAGTGTTCACAATGAAACTCTATGAATAAGCAGTCTTTATTTTAATAATATTTGAAATTATTACTTTGGCAAATCTTTATCTGTATACCCATGCTAGCTGCATAGATAAAGCCCTTGAATATACAAATAGTAGAAAGAATATGAGATGCTCATATGATGAGTATCATGAAACTCATATTTGTAATACTGTATATTCTAAACGGTTCCTAGTCGATTCAGCCGCCACTAAGAAGGATATAGGCCGCTCGAGTTAGAGACTAGTATCTGCGATGTGAGTACCATGTTTCATTGGTAGGGGACATTGTGATGTCCGAACATGCAGATAGGTGCTCCTTGTAGAGTGCACTGAACAACCCTCCATAAAAGGACTTTCCAAGTGGTTCTCACTTATCGAGTGGAAAAGTCCTGGTTTATGGTTGTACAGAATTAGTCCTTATGACCCGGGACAACATTGAGACTCTATGTGCTAGAATTACACTTTGACTTGTTTACCGACTCTCATGGGGTCATCAGGTGGCAAGGTTGGGTGTTCTGTCGAAACACATAGGAGTCGATGCATTGTAGTCGGGGATTCACCGCTTACCTTCGGGTATGGATATCCTATGTGTTATCATGTGTATGTAGATCGAAATCTCTGGCCAGAGTATGGTTGTAATTATGAAAGGGGTTTCATAGATTACACCATTGATGCAACTACGACATGACACATAGTATCGATTCATTGACAACTCTCGATAAACCAATGGTTGTCGAATCGGTCGGGATATATGAGTTGAAGGGACCGTACTGTACGCTAACCATAATAGAATGGTTCTTGCAGGCACTATCATGTGATACCTAGGGAATCACGTAAGCGATGCTGCTAGGCGTTTAACGTGATTGGTTGGGTACTATCAGACTTGAGTTCTGACGTTCTTACTATCAAGGAGTTGATAAGTAAGAATGGAGCAATTGGGGTATGCTCGAATAAGGACATGTTTAGTCCGAATCACATGGAGATGTGAACCCACGGCTAGTTGTATCAATGAACCATTGAGGGCCACACAAGTACTAGCTTTGTAAATCCCGATGAGAAGTAAATTAGTTCAATGTGTTGAACGGCTTATAAAGGTGTTTATAAGCGTAAGTAAAATTTAGAAGTATGACTTCTATAAAGGAGAAAATAGTTCAAAGTGTTGAACGGCTTATAAATGTGTTTATAAGTGTAAGGAAAAATAGAAGTATGACTTCTATGAGAGAAATGTAAATTTTGATTTATGGAAGTGTTCCTAAATTAAAATTTGGCCAAGAGAATAATGCAATTGAAAATTGTGATTTTCATAAATATTATTATGGACTAAATAAATTAATTCAAGTGTTGAATTAATTAAATACTAGTGGACCTAGTAGAGTCAAAATAATTAAATTAATTCAAGTGTTGAATTAATTAAATTATATTGAGTCTTGTAGAGCTCAATTTAAATTAATTATTTAACTAGTGGGACTTGGGTAAATTCAAGTAATGTTTAATTAGTCTCAAATATGTTTGAGATAATTAAATTTAGTCCATGGTTTTTTATTTGATAAAAAACTATATAATATACATGCATGGGAGGTGAAGAGTTGGGGAATACTTTTGATTAAAATAATACATGGCATGCAACTTTTTTGGAACTACTTTTTGCACCCCCAAGACAACTCATTCTCCCCCATTCTCACATGGTGATGGCCGAAATCTATCTCTCACTTTCTCTCCAATTTTTCTCTCCATTTTTGTGTTCTTGAATTGTTTAAGAACACACACTTCTCTTTGAAAAATCCTCTTAATTTTCTAGTGCAAATTAAGAGGGGATTTACCTAGTTGGTGGTGGGCCTTATTTTGGAGAAAAGGGAGTTGGAGGCTTGTAGATCTTCAACCTTGAAGAGCTTTGTTGTTTACAACAAAGTTGGAGCCACAATCAACTTTTAAAGTTGATAGGTACATTTCTTTAACATCCTATGAATGGTGTTTTGTTTTTAGTAAATATTGCACAAGATTTTTGGGGGTGGCCGAAAATTTTTAATAAAAATTTCGATTTTATGCTTCCGTTGCGTTTCCGGCCACCGTAACCGGTCCGCTTTCAAGTGGTATCCGAGCTTAGGTTACGGATTTTGTGTAATATTTATGTAATATTATGTTGAGATCGATTTCTAACCGTTTGAGATTTTTTGTGCAAAATATATCATAGGGCCGAAAATTTTTGAGGAAAAACAAAAAAAAAAAAAATGTTTTTCGGGCAGCCCGAGGGGCTGCCCGATTTTTTGTGCAAAATATATCATAGGGCCGAAAATTTTTGAGGAAAAACAAAAAAAAAAAAAATGTTTTTCGGGCAGCCCCTCGGGCTGCCCGAGGGGGCTGCCCGAAATTTCGGGCAGCCGAGGGGCAGCCCAAGGGGCTGCCCGAAATGTTCAGTTTTAAAATAAAAAAAAAAAAAAAATTTTTTTGTTGTTGCCGGAATCCGGCGACGGAGCTCCGGCGACGGCGATGACGGCTAGGGTTTCCAAAAGGTGTTTTGGTTAATCCAAGTGTCATGGGCCTTGAGATGTTGGGCCATTGGATGGCCAACATAATTTGTGAAATTTAAATGGGCCAAAGTTTCTTTTTTGATGTAAAATGGTTTTTGGGCCCTTAAGTTTAAATTTACAATTGTTGCACATATTTTCTCATAAAATAAATAATTGAAGTAGGACTTTAATTATTTATAGTAAATGGTGATTTACAAGAAATTCGATTATAAATAAATTAATTTGAAAGTAGACAAAGGTGTTTGTATACTTTGTTAATTTAATTTATAATTGTGGCGGTTAGTGATTGGATCAAGATATATAATATTGGATCAATTAATTATAGTGATAATTAATTGATGGTGTATGATATGTGATATTATGCATGAAGGATGATCAAAAGCCCAAGCCCAATTTGCTAGGTGTATGCTAGGATATTTGTGTTGAATGATTGTAATAATTATCAATTTAAAGTGGGCTTGTTTTATGGCTCGTTCCCACCCCATGAGATGTATCCCTATGTGCCATGGATATTTATTTGTAAATATTAGAATAGGGGAAGATCAAGATTGGAAGATGGTGGCCTTGGTGATTATGAAGATCGAAGACATGTAATATTGGATGCTAATGTAATAATGTAGTTGCATTGCATCCCGTGCATTTACCCTAGGATTGGACCTAGGCCCGTGTTTGGCTCACACGGGCCATTAGTTTTGGGGCGATTGATCATCCTTGTATTGTTTACTGTTTATAATATATGCATGATATGTTATAAATAATGAGTATGTGCGTTATTATTATGATAATAACAAAGTTGCATGAATCCGGCAAACATACGATCAAACATAGCGAGCTTTTAAAATAAAATTAATGATGAGACCTTTCAAAATTAAAAACCCTCATTTTGAATAAGATTCAAAATTAATATCAAGTCCGAAAAGGGGAATTATAAAATTGGTTATAATTTCCTTGTCTTCCATCGACAATGGGTGCATGATGAACGCTACCCGTACTCGGGGCTCGGCTCATATTATTGGGGTGGCCTTGAGTGCCGGAAAGCTGTGACATCCATTGACATAGTGATGTGAACTACGTGGAACTCCCATGATTTGGGCTCATATTATTGAGGGAACTCATGGCGACCGTCCATTAAGGTTCAATATCGATGGGTTAGGCTTGACACGTAAAGATGAACGACGTCATATTATTGGGTCCTAATCAAACGTGAGACAAAAGTTTACGTAGAGGGTTGCATTGTGATGCAATTGGAAACTACCTTTTAGGAATTGTGATTGGCTGATATTATTCGGGATCACAATTCGCTAATTGGACCTTACGTACCTACTGAGGAAAGGAGTTTCCCGTTTTCACTAGAGGGTAGTGAAAGATGTCAAAACAGTGGGAGAAAATATTTATGAAGTATAAGTCCAAACTTCATATCTTACTAAATATTTAAAATAGTCATCAACATTTATCTGTTTTTACTTTTCAGTACAAATCGACAATGTCTTCAATGCGCAATTCGATATCCGTAATACTCGACAAACACATATTAACTGGACCTAATTACCTCACTTGGCTAAGAAATTTGAAAATAGTCTTAAATTCGGAAAGGGTAACATATACACTAACTCAGTCGCCCCCTGTTGAGGCTCCGACTGACTGCAATCCTGAGGAATTGCAGGCTTACAAGGAATGGTGTGACCATGACTTGATAGCCAGGTGTTAGATGCTGACTTCTATGAACGATGAGCTACAGAGGCGTTTTGAGGGTGCAAAGAGTGCTGCTGACATTCATTTGCATCTCAAAGAGCTCTTTGGAGAGCAAACGCGTCCTCTTAGGCATGCTACCGTCAAGGAGCTGATCACTTTGCGCATGCGAGAGGGGACCTCGGTCCATGAGCATGGCCTAAAGGTGATCGGGCTCGTGGACAAGCTCGTTGGCATGGATCTGATCCTGCCTTCGGAGTTGACCACCGACATGTTGCTGTTATCGCTGCCTAGCTCATTTGATCCTTTTGTGGTGAACTTCAACATGAACAAGATGGAACCGACCCTTGAGGAGTTGGTAAACATGCTTGTTACGTTTGAATCCACCATCAAGAAAGAGAAGTTGGTTCTTTATGTGGGTTCTTCATCTGGTACGAAGATTGATCCACATGGGAAGGGAAAGAAGAGTTCTTTCCAACGTCCCGAGAAGAACATGCCCTTGTTGAGGCAATCTCCGAACCCTGTTGAGGCAGCCAGACCAGTTAAGGCTGACAAGACTAATGATGTATGTCATCACTGCAAGAAGCCTGGACATTAGAGGCGTAATTGCAAAGAATATCTTGCCCAGAAGTGTTCTGGAAACGGTATGTTCTAAATTTAAGTAAACATTTTAATTAACTCTACTTCTTGGGTATTAGATACCGGTTGTGACTCACATCTCTGTAATGGGTTACAGGTGATGGGAAGAAGTAGGAAGCTTAAGGAAGGTGTGACCTTCTTGAGGATGGGCAATGGTGCAAGAGTTGCTGCCAAGGCTATTGAGGATGTTTACTTATTATTGAACAATACTTTAAGTTAATTTTAAGAGATGTTTTGTTTGTACCTGTTTGGTGTAAAACATTGTTTCCATTTCTATTGTGATAAAAATGGATATTCTTGTTTATTTAGCAAAGGTGTTTGCAACATTTACAAGAATGAATGTTTAAATGGTACTTGAGAACTTGAAAACGATCTCTATAACTTAAAAGTAAAAGATATTCTACTAAATGTCCAATCAAAGGCAAACACCATATGAGATATGGATGGGTAAGCCTCCCAAATATTCTTATCTTAGAATATGGGGAGCCCTGCTTATGTGAAGCAGGTTAGTGGGAGATAAATTGGATTGTTGATCCATTTTATGTTACTTTGTGGGATATCCAAGGAATTAAGTTGGATATTATTTCTATCATCCCCAAGAAACAAAGGTGTTTGTTTCTAGGAATGCAACCTTTTTGGAAAGGGATTTTCTATTGGATAGAAAAGGCAGATGATAGAACTCGAAGAGGTTCGAGAGACACCCACAATTATAGAACCCACACCCGATGAGCCAAGAGAGGAGATACAAGCTCCTAGCAGATACGAGAAAGTCTCGAGACCACCCATGAGGTATGGTCAGCTTCTTGAAGAAGGCCATGATGAGCCTAACCATGGATGTGATCCAAGGACCTTCAAGGAAGCGTTATCTGATGCCGATTCATCCAAGTGGCTTGAAGCAATGGAATCTGAGTTGAATTCCATGCATTCGAACCAAGTGTAGGATCTTGTGGATCCATCTGAGGGAACTGTTCCCACAGGGACTTGGGGCGGATGGGAAGGTATTGACCTTCAAGGCGCGATTGGTGGCAAAAGGATGTACTCAAAGACAAGGAGTTGACCTTGAGGAAACCTTTTCCCAGTCGCAATGTTCAAGTCCATAAGGATTTTGCTAGCCATAGCTGCATGGTATGACTATGAGATATGACAGATGGATGTTAAGACAGTCTTTCTTAATGGGGATTTTAAGAAAGTGAATTACATGTCTCAACCTGAAGGGTTTACATCTGTCGGAAGTGAGCATATGGTATGCAAACTTCAGAGATCTATTTATGGTCTAAAGATGGCATCTAGGAGTTGGAACCTCAGATTCGATAGTACGATCAAAGAGTTTGATTTACTAAGAATCATGAGGGACCCTGTGTGTATAAGAAGGTCAGTGGGAGTGTTGTGACATTCCCGGTATTTTATGTTGATGACATTCTACTCATTGGGAATGATGTAGGAATGTTGCAATCAACTAAGATATGATTAGCGAGTGAGTTCTCGATGCAGGACTTGGGTGAAGCATCTTTTGTATTGGGATACAGATCTATTGAGATAGATCGAAAAGATGGCTTGGTCTCACCCAGTCCACATACATGATACCATCGTGAAGCGGTTCTCGATGGATGAGTCCGTGAGAGGACATCTACAAATGTGTCATAGCGTGTCCCTATCCAAGTCTGTCTCCCAAGACTGATGCAGAGATAGTGGCAATGACACGCATTTCGTATGCTTCGGCAAATGGTAGCATCATGTATGGGATGATATCAACACGTCCTGACGTGGCGTTTTCACTATGTGTAGTGAAGAGATATCAATCGAACCCCAGTCTTCCACACTATAAAGCTGTGAAAGACATCCTCAAGTTGTTGAGAAGGACCAATAAGTTGTTCTTGGTCTATGGGGGTAGAGAACTGAAATTGGAAGGCTATACCGACTCTAGCTTCCAAAGCGATATCGATAACCTGAAGTCAACCTCTAGTTTTGTATTCATGCTCAAAGGTGCTGCTGTCTCTTGGAAGAGTTCCAAGCTAGACAATATTACGGATTCCAGCACAGAGGCCGAATACATTGCTGCATGAGATGCAGCAAGAGAGGCTGTTTGGATAAAGAATTTCGTCTAAGAGTTGGACGTAATTCCTAATGAAGTTGCTCCTGTCCCGGTGTTGTGTGACAACACGGGAGCTTTAGCTCAAGCAAAGGAGACAAGGTCTCATCAGAAATCCAAACTCGTATTGAGAAAGTACCACATCCTCGGAGAGATTGTGGAAAGAAGAGTAGTGTCTATTGACAATGTCGGCTCCGCAGATTATGTTGTTGATCCACTAGCTAAGCCTTTACCTGGACCATTGTTCGACAAGCATCGCGAATCAATGGGTTTTAAGCATAAGGGTAGTTGGCTCTAGTGCAAGTGGGAGATTGTTAGAGTAGGTGCCCGTCGAGCCAAGTGTTGGCCGAGTGTTCACAATGAAACTCTATGAATAAGCAGTCTTTATTTTAATAATATTTGAAATTATTACTTTGGCAAATCTTTATCTGTATACCCATGCTAGCTGCATAGATAAAGCCCTTGAATATACAAATAGTAGAAAGAATATGAGATGCTCATATGATGAGTATCATGAAACTCATATTTGTAATACTGTATATTCTAAACGGTTCCTAGTCGATTCAGCCGCCACTAAGAAGGATATAGGCCGCTCGAGTTAGAGACTAGTATCTGCGATGTGAGTACCATGTTTCATTGGTAGGGGACATTGTGATGTCCGAACATGCAGATAGGTGCTCCTTGTAGAGTGCACTGAACAACCCTCCATAAAAGGACTTTCCAAGTGGTTCTCACTTATCGAGTGGAAAAGTCCTGGTTTATGGTTGTACAGAATTAGTCCTTATGACCCGGGACAACATTGAGACTCTATGTGCTAGAATTACACTTTGACTTGTTTACCGACTCTCATGGGGTCATCAGGTGGCAAGGTTGGGTGTTCTGTCGAAACACATAGGAGTCGATGCATTGTAGTCGGGGATTCACCGCTTACCTTCGGGTATGGATATCCTATGTGTTATCATGTGTATGTAGATCGAAATCTCTGGCCAGAGTATGGTTGTAATTATGAAAGGGGTTTCATAGATTACACCATTGATGCAACTACGACATGACACATAGTATCGATTCATTGACAACTCTCGATAAACCAATGGTTGTCGAATCGGTCGGGATATATGAGTTGAAGGGACCGTACTGTACGCTAACCATAATAGAATGGTTCTTGCAGGCACTATCATGTGATACCTAGGGAATCACGTAAGCGATGCTGCTAGGCGTTTAACGTGATTGGTTGGGTACTATCAGACTTGAGTTCTGACGTTCTTACTATCAAGGAGTTGATAAGTAAGAATGGAGCAATTGGGGTATGCTCGAATAAGGACATGTTTAGTCCGAATCACATGGAGATGTGAACCCACGGCTAGTTGTATCAATGAACCATTGAGGGCCACACAAGTACTAGCTTTGTAAATCCCGATGAGAAGTAAATTAGTTCAATGTGTTGAACGGCTTATAAAGGTGTTTATAAGCGTAAGTAAAATTTAGAAGTATGACTTCTATAAAGGAGAAAATAGTTCAAAGTGTTGAACGGCTTATAAATGTGTTTATAAGTGTAAGGAAAAATAGAAGTATGACTTCTATGAGAGAAATGTAAATTTTGATTTATGGAAGTGTTCCTAAATTAAAATTTGGCCAAGAGAATAATGCAATTGAAAATTGTGATTTTCATAAATATTATTATGGACTAAATAAATTAATTCAAGTGTTGAATTAATTAAATACTAGTGGACCTAGTAGAGTCAAAATAATTAAATTAATTCAAGTGTTGAATTAATTAAATTATATTGAGTCTTGTAGAGCTCAATTTAAATTAATTATTTAACTAGTGGGACTTGGGTAAATTCAAGTAATGTTTAATTAGTCTCAAATATGTTTGAGATAATTAAATTTAGTCCATGGTTTTTTATTTGATAAAAAACTATATAATATACATGCATGGGAGGTGAAGAGTTGGGGAATACTTTTGATTAAAATAATACATGGCATGCAACTTTTTTGGAACTACTTTTTGCACCCCCAAGACAACTCATTCTCCCCCATTCTCACATGGTGATGGCCGAAATCTATCTCTCACTTTCTCTCCAATTTTTCTCTCCATTTTTGTGTTCTTGAATTGTTTAAGAACACACACTTCTCTTTGAAAAATCCTCTTAATTTTCTAGTGCAAATTAAGAGGGGATTTACCTAGTTGGTGGTGGGCCTTATTTTGGAGAAAAGGGAGTTGGAGGCTTGTAGATCTTCAACCTTGAAGAGCTTTGTTGTTTACAACAAAGTTGGAGCCACAATCAACTTTTAAAGTTGATAGGTACATTTCTTTAACATCCTATGAATGGTGTTTTGTTTTTAGTAAATATTGCACAAGATTTTTGGGGGTGGCCGAAAATTTTTAATAAAAATTTCGATTTTATGCTTCCGTTGCGTTTCCGGCCACCGTAACCGGTCCGCTTTCACTGCTGACAAGTAAGGCACTGAGAAATGAACAAAGCAATATCTCTCTTCATACCTGGCCACCAGTAGAGTCGACGAAGATCCTGATACATCTTCGTACTGCCTGGATGAATCGAATAAGGTGCGGTATGAGCCTCTGTCAAGACGTCTCTACGAATATCGTCGCCAGAAGGAACACAAATGCGGCCTCTGAAAGTTACCAAATCATCACCATTCAGACTAAACTCTGAATTCCCTTTAGCCTCGGCTCTAGCTCTCAACTCTGCCAACTGAACATCAGTCGACTGCTCTCTACGGATCCTGTCCGTCAATGTAGATCGAATGACCAACGCTGAAAAGCGAGCAATGGTCCCTGGAATCACCAGATCAATCTCCTCACTCTGCAAATCCATCAACAATGGTCTCTGAATCAAAGAACTCAATGAAGCACTCGACTTGCGGCTCAAAGCATCAGCCACAACATTCGCCTTCCCTGGGTGATAACTGATCGTCACATCGTAATCCTTGACAAGCTCTAACCACCTCCTCTGTCGCATATTGAGCTCTTTCTGCGAGAACAGATACTTCAAACTCTTGTGGTCTGTGAAGATCTCACACTTTTCGCCATACAGATAATGTCTCCAAATCTTAAGGGCGAAAACCACAGCTGCAAGCTCCAAATCGTGCGTCGGATAATTCTTCTCATAATCCTTCAACTGGCGAGACGCATAGGCAATGACCTTACCTCGCTGCATCAACACTGCACCAAGGCCTCTCTTCGACGCATCGGTATAGACCACAAAATCCTCTGAACCACTGGGCAAAGAAAGAACAGGAGCTGTCGTCAATCTGTCCTTCAACTCCTGAAATGCACTCTGGCAATCGATAGACCACTCGAACTTCACAGTCTTCCTCGTCAGATTGGACAATGGCAGGGCAATCTTGGAGAAACCTGAAATGAAACGACGATAGTAACCCGCCAAACCGAGGAAACTGCGTACCTCAGAAACAGTGGTAGGAATAGGCCAACTCCGAATCGCCTCTATCTTCGACGGATCAACAGCAATGCCATCTCTCGAAACCACATGGCCTAGAAAAGAAATCTGATCTAGCCAAAACTCACACTTCTTCAACTTGGCAAACAACCTCTTCTCTCGCAACAACTGAAGCACCACTCTGAGATGCTCTGCATGAAGCTCTCTGGATTTGGAATAGATCAGGATATCGTCGATGAAAACAATAACGAAGCTATCCAGATAAGGCTTGAACACACGGTTCATCAGATCCATGAAGACTGAAGGGGCATTGGTCAACCCAAAAGACATGACAAGAAACTCATAGTGACCGTACCTGGTCCGGAAAGCTGTCTTAGGGATATCAGACTCCCTAACCTTCAACTGATAGTAGCCAGACCGAAGATCAATCTTCGAGAACACAGTAGCACCATGGAGCTGATCAAACAAATCATCTATCCGAGGCAACGGATACTTGTTCTTGACAGTTACTTTGTTAAGCTCCCTGTAGTCGATACACAGTCGCAAAGAACCATCCTTCTTCTTGACAAATAGAACCGGAGCTCCCCAAGGCGAAGAACTCGGACGAATAAAGCCCTTGTCTAAAAGATCCTGCAACTGAGTCTTCAACTCCTTCATCTCGGTAGGGGCCATTCGGTACGGAGCCTTAGAAATAGGAACCGTACCTGGAGCTAAATCAATCACAAACTCAACATCTCTATCCGGCGGCAAACCCGGAACATCATCCTCAAACACATCAGCAAACTCTCTCACCACATCAATATCATCTACATTCAACTTAATCAATCTATCAACATCCACAATAGAAGCAAGAAACCCATCGCAACCTCTACACAACAATCTCTCAGCCTCAAAGCAAGAAATAAAAGGAAGGACCAGCGAAGTACCTGTGCTGGCGAGCGCTCCTCCCTGGCCATCATCTGCAAAAGTCACCTTCTTAGCAACACAATCGATAACTGCACGGTAAGTCGAAAGCCAATCCATGCCAAGAATAACATCGAAGGCAACCATAGGGATAACAATCAAATCAGCGAATACAACTCGCTCCTCAATACGAACAGGGCACGCAAAGACAATTGATGTCGGGCACAAGACATCCCCCGAAGGTAAAACAACATTAAGCTGAATGGGAAGAACAGAAGGAACTATACCCAAAGATCTCAAAAATAATTCAGACATAAAAGAATGAGTAGCACCAGTATCAATCAAAGTAGTAGCTACTCTGCCTGAAATCAAAATAGTACTAGAGATCAATGAAGAATCACGATTAATACCTTCCTTGGTCATCGCAAAGATACGACCCTGCACCTTCCCTTGGCTATCTCCCCTCGGGCAATTCCTAGCAACGTGACCCGCCGCGCCACAACGAAAACAAGTATGAGTGCCCAATCTGCACTCTCCTCGATGATGCTTACCACACTTTGGACACAGTGGCTTCTCGGGATCAAATGGAACTGGCGGTGGTCTAGAACTCGGCTCCATCTTGCCCTTGCCCTTGAAACGATCCCTGCCCCTCTGATTCGAACCCTGGCCTCTCTGAGCAATGGCCTGGTGTCTCTCCTGCCTCTCCCTGGCGATGTCCTTCTCGTCTTGCTCGGCCAACAATGCTTTGGACACAATCTCCTTGAAAGTAACAGCTTTAGACATGTTGATATCACGACGAATCTCCGCTCTAAGGCCTCGAATGAAATGAGCGCCCTTGTCCTTGTCGTTCGAAGCAATATACGGAGCAAATAGGCAACCCTCCTCAAACTTCAGAATATACTGGCCAACATCCAAGCTCCCCTGTCTAAGTTCCAAGAACTCCGTAACCTTCCTCGCTCGAAGTGCGTCGGGGAAATACTTGTCGTAGAACAAGTCAGTGAACTCTGACCACTTCAGTGTCGCAACATCAACTCCAACTTTCGTAGCATTCCACCAGATACGGGCAGCCTTAACCAACATGAACACTGCACAGCTAATCCTGTCTTTGTCCTCATACTGGAGATGATCGAAGATAGCTTCAAGCGCCTTGACCCACTCGACAGCAACTAGAGGATCGGTGCTACCTGCGAATTCCGGTGGATCCATTCTCTTAAAAGAAGAAAAGACGGCATCAGTGCCAACAGCCTGAGCAACTTGACCTCTCACTTGGCCTCGACCCTGTCCTGCTCCTTGCAATCGGAGCAACTGTTGAATCTGATCGCTATGCACCTTAGCCTGCTCCTTAAGCAACTTGCCGAACTCGTCGACAACTCTCGAGGAAGAACTATCCTCACCCTCTGCCGCCTTACGCTTAGGAGGCATACTCTACAATTGCTCACAAGACACCAATCAATAATATAACAATGGATAGATGCAAGAAAACATACCCGGACAGTTGAAAGTAGACGAAGTCATATGCATTGGTCCGAAGAACACCGCTCTGATACCACTAAATGTGACACCCTGACCCGATACAATTAAAATACAGCGGAATTTAAAATTTTCTTTCAAACATGGAAGGAGTTTCAAAATACATTTTATAAAAGTGTTTACAAAATAACAACATGATCATTCCAATGACATAACAAAATACAAAATATCATTAGTGTGATCATGTTACAAAATGGTACAAAATAATCATCCTTCCAATCTTCGTATGCATATGACCCCCATCCACAGTCAACGTCCCGGTCCGTCGCTCTTATCTGCATCACATGAAAATAACTGAAATGAGAATAAATCTCAGCAAGTGGAACTCTTACATAGCAATGATACATAGTATACACTGTAAAACATGGCTTTTAAATCATAAATACCATCGACTCTGAAACATGAATAACGTAGCAATAACTGTAGCAATAGCAATGGCAATAGATAGCAAAACGATGGTATTTCTCTTTTCTATGGTTGGATTGATATCAATAGTATCTGTGACTGTGGTTGCCAATATCCCATCGATATAAATCGATAACTGTGAGGGGATAAAAGCCTATGGTCGATGATCATCTAATTGCATGCAATGCTATGGCTATGATTAATCAATCCAATAAAACATTTGAATTCTCAATAGCATTTAAGGCCGTCGTTTCGCAATCTCATAATATCTCTTGTATTCCCTTTTTAACAATAGTGAGACATCAATGCCTCCAATAGATAATCAATGAAATCAATACATAACAATGGATCAATGGAAGGGAATAACACTTTGAAACCTTTAAAACACAATACATATAATATCATGTGAGCAAAAAGGATGAAATTCCACTTACAAACCAATAGAACACCTCCAACTATACTCTTGGTACACCACCTACAACAATAATCCATAAATAACACCAATATCAAGACTAAATCCAAGAGTCCATGCTAAATAATCCATAGAACCATCAAAACATCAAATCCAAAATAACCCTTAACTCGAAACCTCATTAGAATCGCACCAAAAACTTACCTAAGCTTCCTTATACCACGGAGAACGATGATCTCAAGTCGGAAATCCAAATAACTCCAAGAATCAAAGGTAGGAAGCTAAAGAAATGGATGAAAACCCTTGCCAATGGAGGGAAAATCGGTAAAGAAGAGAAGGAATAGGATAAGGTATGGCCAACAACTCCCAAAAAGTGACTTAAAAACTCGCCCATACTTACACCGCGGGTGCGGTCACACAAGCACCGCGGGTGCGCTAAGCTCACGGCAACCAGAATAAATCCCATGCACGAACACCGCGGGTGCGGTGCTACAATTACCGCGGGTGCGGTCTCACCGCGGGTGCGGTCCTTGCACTGCCGCGGGTGCGGTGATGCCACGGCCCTCCAAAACCAAAATCATGAATAGTACACCGCGGGGGCACTCATCTAAGAGCGCGGGTGCACTCTACTCACGGCAATGAACAGTAACAAAACAACTAAAAATCGATTCGAAACGCTGAAACGAACAATCAACACCAACTAACACCTCAAATAAATAATAACCAATAATACTATAGCCCAAAACACAACTATAATCATCTAATCACATAACCCAATTAACACAATAAAGCTTAAACCGTACCGTACACCGGGCTCGGCTATTACAAAGACTTTATGGGCTAAATTTGGCACAAAATTGTCGTTTTCTACTACTTGTCATCCTCAAACGGATGGACAAACTGAAGTTGTCAATAGAACTTTGGGAACACTTTTGCGTGCCATTCTTAAAAAGAACTTGAATTGACATTTCTATGGACTTTATTTTGGGGTTGCCTACGACTAAGAAGGGGAGGGATTCTATTTTTGTTGTTGTGGATAGATTCTCTAAGATGGCACATTTTATAGCTTGTCATAAAACCGATGATGCTTCAAACATTGCGGATTTGTTCTTTAGAGAAGTCGTTAGGTTGCATGGCATGCCTAGGACTATTGTTTCTGGTCGCGATGTTAAATTCTTGAGTTACTTTTGGAAGACTTTATGGGCTAAACTTGGCACAAAATTGTTGTTTTCTACTACTTGTCATCCTCAAACGGATGGACAAACTGAAGTTGTCAATAGAACTTTGGGAACACTTTTGCGTGCTATTCTTAAAAAGAACTTGGATTGACATTTCTATGGACTTTATTTTGGGGTTGCCTAGGACTAAGAAGGGGAGGGATTCTATTTTTGTTGTTGTGGATAGATTCTCTAAGATGGCACATTTTATAGCTTGTCATAAAACCGATGATGCTTCAAACATTGCGGATTTGTTCTTTAGAGAAGTCGTTAGGTTGCATGGCATGCCTAGGACTATTGTTTCTGGTCGCGATGTTAAATTCTTGAGTTACTTTTGGAAGACTTTATGGGCTAAACTTGGCACAAAATTGTTGTTTTCTACTACTTGTCATCCTCAAACGGATGGACAAACTGAAGTTGTCAATAGAACTTTGGGAACACTTTTGCGTGCTATTCTTAAAAAGAACTTGGATTGACATTTCTATGGACTTTATTTTGGGTTGCCTAGGACTAAGAAGGGGAGGGATTCTATTTTTGTTGTTGTGGATAGATTCTCTAAGATGGCACATTTTATAGCTTGTCATAAAACCGATGATGCTTCAAACATTGCGGATTTGTTCTTTAGAGAAGTCGTTAGGTTGCATGGCATGCCTAGGACTATTGTTTCTGGTCGCGATGTTAAATTCTTGAGTTACTTTTGGAAGACTTTATGGGCTAAACTTGGCACAAAATTGTTGTTTTCTACTACTTGTCATCCTCAAACGGATGGACAAACTGAAGTTGTCAATAGAACTTTGGGAACACTTTTGCGTGCTATTCTTAAAAAGAACTTGGATTGACATTTCTATGGACTTTATTTTGGGGTTGCCTAGGACTAAGAAGGGGAGGGATTCTATTTTTGTTGTTGTGGATAGATTCTCTAAGATGGCACATTTTATAGCTTGTCATAAAACCGATGATGCTTCAAACATTGCGGATTTGTTCTTTAGAGAAGTCGTTAGGTTGCATGGCATGCCTAGGACTATTGTTTCTGGTCGCGATGTTAAATTCTTGAGTTACTTTTGGAAGACTTTATGGGCTAAACTTGGCACAAAATTGTTGTTTTCTACTACTTGTCATCCTCAAACGGATGGACAAACTGAAGTTGTCAATAGAACTTTGGGAACACTTTTGCGTGCTATTCTTAAAAAGAACTTGGATTGACATTTCTATGGACTTTATTTTGGGGTTGCCTAGGACTAAGAAGGGGAGGGATTCTATTTTTGTTGTTGTGGATAGATTCTCTAAGATGGCACATTTTATAGCTTGTCATAAAACCGATGATGCTTCAAACATTGCGGATTTGTTCTTTAGAGAAGTCGTTAGGTTGCATGGCATGCCTAGGACTATTGTTTCTGGTCGCGATGTTAAATTCTTGAGTTACTTTTGGAAGACTTTATGGGCTAAACTTGGCACAAAATTGTTGTTTTCTACTACTTGTCATCCTCAAACGGATGGACAAACTGAAGTTGTCAATAGAACTTTGGGAACACTTTTGCGTGCTATTCTTAAAAAGAACTTGGATTGACATTTCTATGGACTTTATTTTGGGGTTGCCTAGGACTAAGAAGGGGAGGGATTCTATTTTTGTTGTTGTGGATAGATTCTCTAAGATGGCACATTTTATAGCTTGTCATAAAACCGATGATGCTTCAAACATTGCGGATTTGTTCTTTAGAGAAGTCGTTAGGTTGCATGGCATGCCTAGGACTATTGTTTCTGGTCGCGATGTTAAATTCTTGAGTTACTTTTGGAAGACTTTATGGGCTAAACTTGGCACAAAATTGTTGTTTTCTACTACTTGTCATCCTCAAACGGATGGACAAACTGAAGTTGTCAATAGAACTTTGGGAACACTTTTGCGTGCTATTCTTAAAAAGAACTTGGATTGACATTTCTATGGACTTTATTTTGGGGTTGCCTAGGACTAAGAAGGGGAGGGATTCTATTTTTGTTGTTGTGGATAGATTCTCTAAGATGGCACATTTTATAGCTTGTCATAAAACCGATGATGCTTCAAACATTGCGGATTTGTTCTTTAGAGAAGTCGTTAGGTTGCATGGCATGCCTAGGACTATTGTTTCTGGTCGCGATGTTAAATTCTTGAGTTACTTTTGGAAGACTTTATGGGCTAAACTTGGCACAAAATTGTTGTTTTCTACTACTTGTCATCCTCAAACGGATGGACAAACTGAAGTTGTCAATAGAACTTTGGGAACACTTTTGCGTGCTATTCTTAAAAAGAACTTGGATTGACATTTCTATGGACTTTATTTTGGGGTTGCCTAGGACTAAGAAGGGGAGGGATTCTATTTTTGTTGTTGTGGATAGATTCTCTAAGATGGCACATTTTATAGCTTGTCATAAAACCGATGATGCTTCAAACATTGCGGATTTGTTCTTTAGAGAAGTCGTTAGGTTGCATGGCATGCCTAGGACTATTGTTTCTGGTCGCGATGTTAAATTCTTGAGTTACTTTTGGAAGACTTTATGGGCTAAACTTGGCACAAAATTGTTGTTTTCTACTACTTGTCATCCTCAAACGGATGGACAAACTGAAGTTGTCAATAGAACTTTGGGAACACTTTTGCGTGCTATTCTTAAAAAGAACTTGGATTGACATTTCTATGGACTTTATTTTGGGGTTGCCTAGGACTAAGAAGGGGAGGGATTCTATTTTTGTTGTTGTGGATAGATTCTCTAAGATGGCACATTTTATAGCTTGTCATAAAACCGATGATGCTTCAAACATTGCGGATTTGTTCTTTAGAGAAGTCGTTAGGTTGCATGGCATGCCTAGGACTATTGTTTCTGGTCGCGATGTTAAATTCTTGAGTTACTTTTGGAAGACTTTATGGGCTAAACTTGGCACAAAATTGTTGTTTTCTACTACTTGTCATCCTCAAACGGATGGACAAACTGAAGTTGTCAATAGAACTTTGGGAACACTTTTGCGTGCTATTCTTAAAAAGAACTTGGATTGACATTTCTATGGACTTTATTTTGGGGTTGCCTAGGACTAAGAAGGGGAGGGATTCTATTTTTGTTGTTGTGGATAGATTCTCTAAGATGGCACATTTTATAGCTTGTCATAAAACCGATGATGCTTCAAACATTGCGGATTTGTTCTTTAGAGAAGTCGTTAGGTTGCATGGCATGCCTAGGACTATTGTTTCTGGTCGCGATGTTAAATTCTTGAGTTACTTTTGGAAGACTTTATGGGCTAAACTTGGCACAAAATTGTTGTTTTCTACTACTTGTCATCCTCAAACGGATGGACAAACTGAAGTTGTCAATAGAACTTTGGGAACACTTTTGCGTGCTATTCTTAAAAAGAACTTGGATTGACATTTCTATGGACTTTATTTTGGGGTTGCCTAGGACTAAGAAGGGGAGGGATTCTATTTTTGTTGTTGTGGATAGATTCTCTAAGATGGCACATTTTATAGCTTGTCATAAAACCGATGATGCTTCAAACATTGCGGATTTGTTCTTTAGAGAAGTCGTTAGGTTGCATGGCATGCCTAGGACTATTGTTTCTGGTCGCGATGTTAAATTCTTGAGTTACTTTTGGAAGACTTTATGGGCTAAACTTGGCACAAAATTGTTGTTTTCTACTACTTGTCATCCTCAAACGGATGGACAAACTGAAGTTGTCAATAGAACTTTGGGAACACTTTTGCGTGCTATTCTTAAAAAGAACTTGGATTGACATTTCTATGGACTTTATTTTGGGGTTGCCTAGGACTAAGAAGGGGAGGGATTCTATTTTTGTTGTTGTGGATAGATTCTCTAAGATGGCACATTTTATAGCTTGTCATAAAACCGATGATGCTTCAAACATTGCGGATTTGTTCTTTAGAGAAGTCGTTAGGTTGCATGGCATGCCTAGGACTATTGTTTCTGGTCGCGATGTTAAATTCTTGAGTTACTTTTGGAAGACTTTATGGGCTAAACTTGGCACAAAATTGTTGTTTTCTACTACTTGTCATCCTCAAACGGATGGACAAACTGAAGTTGTCAATAGAACTTTGGGAACACTTTTGCGTGCTATTCTTAAAAAGAACTTGGATTGACATTTCTATGGACTTTATTTTGGGGTTGCCTAGGACTAAGAAGGGGAGGGATTCTATTTTTGTTGTTGTGGATAGATTCTCTAAGATGGCACATTTTATAGCTTGTCATAAAACCGATGATGCTTCAAACATTGCGGATTTGTTCTTTAGAGAAGTCGTTAGGTTGCATGGCATGCCTAGGACTATTGTTTCTGGTCGCGATGTTAAATTCTTGAGTTACTTTTGGAAGACTTTATGGGCTAAACTTGGCACAAAATTGTTGTTTTCTACTACTTGTCATCCTCAAACGGATGGACAAACTGAAGTTGTCAATAGAACTTTGGGAACACTTTTGCGTGCTATTCTTAAAAAGAACTTGGATTGACATTTCTATGGACTTTATTTTGGGGTTGCCTAGGACTAAGAAGGGGAGGGATTCTATTTTTGTTGTTGTGGATAGATTCTCTAAGATGGCACATTTTATAGCTTGTCATAAAACCGATGATGCTTCAAACATTGCGGATTTGTTCTTTAGAGAAGTCGTTAGGTTGCATGGCATGCCTAGGACTATTGTTTCTGGTCGCGATGTTAAATTCTTGAGTTACTTTTGGAAGACTTTATGGGCTAAACTTGGCACAAAATTGTTGTTTTCTACTACTTGTCATCCTCAAACGGATGGACAAACTGAAGTTGTCAATAGAACTTTGGGAACACTTTTGCGTGCTATTCTTAAAAAGAACTTGGATTGACATTTCTATGGACTTTATTTTGGGGTTGCCTAGGACTAAGAAGGGGAGGGATTCTATTTTTGTTGTTGTGGATAGATTCTCTAAGATGGCACATTTTATAGCTTGTCATAAAACCGATGATGCTTCAAACATTGCGGATTTGTTCTTTAGAGAAGTCGTTAGGTTGCATGGCATGCCTAGGACTATTGTTTCTGGTCGCGATGTTAAATTCTTGAGTTACTTTTGGAAGACTTTATGGGCTAAACTTGGCACAAAATTGTTGTTTTCTACTACTTGTCATCCTCAAACGGATGGACAAACTGAAGTTGTCAATAGAACTTTGGGAACACTTTTGCGTGCTATTCTTAAAAAGAACTTGGATTGACATTTCTATGGACTTTATTTTGGGGTTGCCTAGGACTAAGAAGGGGAGGGATTCTATTTTTGTTGTTGTGGATAGATTCTCTAAGATGGCACATTTTATAGCTTGTCATAAAACCGATGATGCTTCAAACATTGCGGATTTGTTCTTTAGAGAAGTCGTTGTTAGGTTGCATGGCATGCCTAGGACTATTGTTTCTGGTCGCGATGTTAAATTCTTGAGTTACTTTTGGAAGACTTTATGGGCTAAACTTGGCACAAAATTGTTGTTTTCTACTACTTGTCATCCTCAAACGGATGGACAAACTGAAGTTGTCAATAGAACTTTGGGAACACTTTTGCGTGCTATTCTTAAAAAGAACTTGGATTGACATTTCTATGGACTTTATTTTGGGGTTGCCTAGGACTAAGAAGGGGAGGGATTCTATTTTTGTTGTTGTGGATAGATTCTCTAAGATGGCACATTTTATAGCTTGTCATAAAACCGATGATGCTTCAAACATTGCGGATTTGTTCTTTAGAGAAGTCGTTAGGTTGCATGGCATGCCTAGGACTATTGTTTCTGGTCGCGATGTTAAATTCTTGAGTTACTTTTGGAAGACTTTATGGGCTAAACTTGGCACAAAATTGTTGTTTTCTACTACTTGTCATCCTCAAACGGATGGACAAACTGAAGTTGTCAATAGAACTTTGGGAACACTTTTGCGTGCTATTCTTAAAAAGAACTTGGATTGACATTTCTATGGACTTTATTTTGGGGTTGCCTAGGACTAAGAAGGGGAGGGATTCTATTTTTGTTGTTGTGGATAGATTCTCTAAGATGGCACATTTTATAGCTTGTCATAAAACCGATGATGCTTCAAACATTGCGGATTTGTTCTTTAGAGAAGTCGTTAGGTTGCATGGCATGCCTAGGACTATTGTTTCTGGTCGCGATGTTAAATTCTTGAGTTACTTTTGGAAGACTTTATGGGCTAAACTTGGCACAAAATTGTTGTTTTCTACTACTTGTCATCCTCAAACGGATGGACAAACTGAAGTTGTCAATAGAACTTTGGGAACACTTTTGCGTGCTATTCTTAAAAAGAACTTGGATTGACATTTCTATGGACTTTATTTTGGGGTTGCCTAGGACTAAGAAGGGGAGGGATTCTATTTTTGTTGTTGTGGATAGATTCTCTAAGATGGCACATTTTATAGCTTGTCATAAAACCGATGATGCTTCAAACATTGCGGATTTGTTCTTTAGAGAAGTCGTTAGGTTGCATGGCATGCCTAGGACTATTGTTTCTGGTCGCGATGTTAAATTCTTGAGTTACTTTTGGAAGACTTTATGGGCTAAACTTGGCACAAAATTGTTGTTTTCTACTACTTGTCATCCTCAAACGGATGGACAAACTGAAGTTGTCAATAGAACTTTGGGAACACTTTTGCGTGCTATTCTTAAAAAGAACTTGGATTGACATTTCTATGGACTTTATTTTGGGGTTGCCTAGGACTAAGAAGGGGAGGGATTCTATTTTTGTTGTTGTGGATAGATTCTCTAAGATGGCACATTTTATAGCTTGTCATAAAACCGATGATGCTTCAAACATTGCGGATTTGTTCTTTAGAGAAGTCGTTAGGTTGCATGGCATGCCTAGGACTATTGTTTCTGGTCGCGATGTTAAATTCTTGAGTTACTTTTGGAAGACTTTATGGGCTAAACTTGGCACAAAATTGTTGTTTTCTACTACTTGTCATCCTCAAACGGATGGACAAACTGAAGTTGTCAATAGAACTTTGGGAACACTTTTGCGTGCTATTCTTAAAAAGAACTTGGATTGACATTTCTATGGACTTTATTTTGGGGTTGCCTAGGACTAAGAAGGGGAGGGATTCTATTTTTGTTGTTGTGGATAGATTCTCTAAGATGGCACATTTTATAGCTTGTCATAAAACCGATGATGCTTCAAACATTGCGGATTTGTTCTTTAGAGAAGTCGTTAGGTTGCATGGCATGCCTAGGACTATTGTTTCTGGTCGCGATGTTAAATTCTTGAGTTACTTTTGGAAGACTTTATGGGCTAAACTTGGCACAAAATTGTTGTTTTCTACTACTTGTCATCCTCAAACGGATGGACAAACTGAAGTTGTCAATAGAACTTTGGGAACACTTTTGCGTGCTATTCTTAAAAAGAACTTGGATTGACATTTCTATGGACTTTATTTTGGGGTTGCCTAGGACTAAGAAGGGGAGGGATTCTATTTTTGTTGTTGTGGATAGATTCTCTAAGATGGCACATTTTATAGCTTGTCATAAAACCGATGATGCTTCAAACATTGCGGATTTGTTCTTTAGAGAAGTCGTTAGGTTGCATGGCATGCCTAGGACTATTGTTTCTGGTCGCGATGTTAAATTCTTGAGTTACTTTTGGAAGACTTTATGGGCTAAACTTGGCACAAAATTGTTGTTTTCTACTACTTGTCATCCTCAAACGGATGGACAAACTGAAGTTGTCAATAGAACTTTGGGAACACTTTTGCGTGCTATTCTTAAAAAGAACTTGGATTGACATTTCTATGGACTTTATTTTGGGGTTGCCTAGGACTAAGAAGGGGAGGGATTCTATTTTTGTTGTTGTGGATAGATTCTCTAAGATGGCACATTTTATAGCTTGTCATAAAACCGATGATGCTTCAAACATTGCGGATTTGTTCTTTAGAGAAGTCGTTAGGTTGCATGGCATGCCTAGGACTATTGTTTCTGGTCGCGATGTTAAATTCTTGAGTTACTTTTGGAAGACTTTATGGGCTAAACTTGGCACAAAATTGTTGTTTTCTACTACTTGTCATCCTCAAACGGATGGACAAACTGAAGTTGTCAATAGAACTTTGGGAACACTTTTGCGTGCTATTCTTAAAAAGAACTTGGATTGACATTTCTATGGACTTTATTTTGGGGTTGCCTAGGACTAAGAAGGGGAGGGATTCTATTTTTGTTGTTGTGGATAGATTCTCTAAGATGGCACATTTTATAGCTTGTCATAAAACCGATGATGCTTCAAACATTGCGGATTTGTTCTTTAGAGAAGTCGTTAGGTTGCATGGCATGCCTAGGACTATTGTTTCTGGTCGCGATGTTAAATTCTTGAGTTACTTTTGGAAGACTTTATGGGCTAAACTTGGCACAAAATTGTTGTTTTCTACTACTTGTCATCCTCAAACGGATGGACAAACTGAAGTTGTCAATAGAACTTTGGGAACACTTTTGCGTGCTATTCTTAAAAAGAACTTGGATTGACATTTCTATGGACTTTATTTTGGGGTTGCCTAGGACTAAGAAGGGGAGGGATTCTATTTTTGTTGTTGTGGATAGATTCTCTAAGATGGCACATTTTATAGCTTGTCATAAAACCGATGATGCTTCAAACATTGCGGATTTGTTCTTTAGAGAAGTCGTTAGGTTGCATGGCATGCCTAGGACTATTGTTTCTGGTCGCGATGTTAAATTCTTGAGTTACTTTTGGAAGACTTTATGGGCTAAACTTGGCACAAAATTGTTGTTTTCTACTACTTGTCATCCTCAAACGGATGGACAAACTGAAGTTGTCAATAGAACTTTGGGAACACTTTTGCGTGCTATTCTTAAAAAGAACTTGGATTGACATTTCTATGGACTTTATTTTGGGGTTGCCTAGGACTAAGAAGGGGAGGGATTCTATTTTTGTTGTTGTGGATAGATTCTCTAAGATGGCACATTTTATAGCTTGTCATAAAACCGATGATGCTTCAAACATTGCGGATTTGTTCTTTAGAGAAGTCGTTAGGTTGCATGGCATGCCTAGGACTATTGTTTCTGGTCGCGATGTTAAATTCTTGAGTTACTTTTGGAAGACTTTATGGGCTAAACTTGGCACAAAATTGTTGTTTTCTACTACTTGTCATCCTCAAACGGATGGACAAACTGAAGTTGTCAATAGAACTTTGGGAACACTTTTGCGTGCTATTCTTAAAAAGAACTTGGATTGACATTTCTATGGACTTTATTTTGGGGTTGCCTAGGACTAAGAAGGGGAGGGATTCTATTTTTGTTGTTGTGGATAGATTCTCTAAGATGGCACATTTTATAGCTTGTCATAAAACCGATGATGCTTCAAACATTGCGGATTTGTTCTTTAGAGAAGTCGTTAGGTTGCATGGCATGCCTAGGACTATTGTTTCTGGTCGCGATGTTAAATTCTTGAGTTACTTTTGGAAGACTTTATGGGCTAAACTTGGCACAAAATTGTTGTTTTCTACTACTTGTCATCCTCAAACGGATGGACAAACTGAAGTTGTCAATAGAACTTTGGGAACACTTTTGCGTGCTATTCTTAAAAAGAACTTGGATTGACATTTCTATGGACTTTATTTTGGGGTTGCCTAGGACTAAGAAGGGGAGGGATTCTATTTTTGTTGTTGTGGATAGATTCTCTAAGATGGCACATTTTATAGCTTGTCATAAAACCGATGATGCTTCAAACATTGCGGATTTGTTCTTTAGAGAAGTCGTTAGGTTGCATGGCATGCCTAGGACTATTGTTTCTGGTCGCGATGTTAAATTCTTGAGTTACTTTTGGAAGACTTTATGGGCTAAACTTGGCACAAAATTGTTGTTTTCTACTACTTGTCATCCTCAAACGGATGGACAAACTGAAGTTGTCAATAGAACTTTGGGAACACTTTTGCGTGCTATTCTTAAAAAGAACTTGGATTGACATTTCTATGGACTTTATTTTGGGGTTGCCTAGGACTAAGAAGGGGAGGGATTCTATTTTTGTTGTTGTGGATAGATTCTCTAAGATGGCACATTTTATAGCTTGTCATAAAACCGATGATGCTTCAAACATTGCGGATTTGTTCTTTAGAGAAGTCGTTAGGTTGCATGGCATGCCTAGGACTATTGTTTCTGGTCGCGATGTTAAATTCTTGAGTTACTTTTGGAAGACTTTATGGGCTAAACTTGGCACAAAATTGTTGTTTTCTACTACTTGTCATCCTCAAACGGATGGACAAACTGAAGTTGTCAATAGAACTTTGGGAACACTTTTGCGTGCTATTCTTAAAAAGAACTTGGATTGACATTTCTATGGACTTTATTTTGGGGTTGCCTAGGACTAAGAAGGGGAGGGATTCTATTTTTGTTGTTGTGGATAGATTCTCTAAGATGGCACATTTTATAGCTTGTCATAAAACCGATGATGCTTCAAACATTGCGGATTTGTTCTTTAGAGAAGTCGTTAGGTTGCATGGCATGCCTAGGACTATTGTTTCTGGTCGCGATGTTAAATTCTTGAGTTACTTTTGGAAGACTTTATGGGCTAAACTTGGCACAAAATTGTTGTTTTCTACTACTTGTCATCCTCAAACGGATGGACAAACTGAAGTTGTCAATAGAACTTTGGGAACACTTTTGCGTGCTATTCTTAAAAAGAACTTGGATTGACATTTCTATGGACTTTATTTTGGGGTTGCCTAGGACTAAGAAGGGGAGGGATTCTATTTTTGTTGTTGTGGATAGATTCTCTAAGATGGCACATTTTATAGCTTGTCATAAAACCGATGATGCTTCAAACATTGCGGATTTGTTCTTTAGAGAAGTCGTTAGGTTGCATGGCATGCCTAGGACTATTGTTTCTGGTCGCGATGTTAAATTCTTGAGTTACTTTTGGAAGACTTTATGGGCTAAACTTGGCACAAAATTGTTGTTTTCTACTACTTGTCATCCTCAAACGGATGGACAAACTGAAGTTGTCAATAGAACTTTGGGAACACTTTTGCGTGCTATTCTTAAAAAGAACTTGGATTGACATTTCTATGGACTTTATTTTGGGGTTGCCTAGGACTAAGAAGGGGAGGGATTCTATTTTTGTTGTTGTGGATAGATTCTCTAAGATGGCACATTTTATAGCTTGTCATAAAACCGATGATGCTTCAAACATTGCGGATTTGTTCTTTAGAGAAGTCGTTAGGTTGCATGGCATGCCTAGGACTATTGTTTCTGGTCGCGATGTTAAATTCTTGAGTTACTTTTGGAAGACTTTATGGGCTAAACTTGGCACAAAATTGTTGTTTTCTACTACTTGTCATCCTCAAACGGATGGACAAACTGAAGTTGTCAATAGAACTTTGGGAACACTTTTGCGTGCTATTCTTAAAAAGAACTTGGATTGACATTTCTATGGACTTTATTTTGGGGTTGCCTAGGACTAAGAAGGGGAGGGATTCTATTTTTGTTGTTGTGGATAGATTCTCTAAGATGGCACATTTTATAGCTTGTCATAAAACCGATGATGCTTCAAACATTGCGGATTTGTTCTTTAGAGAAGTCGTTAGGTTGCATGGCATGCCTAGGACTATTGTTTCTGGTCGCGATGTTAAATTCTTGAGTTACTTTTGGAAGACTTTATGGGCTAAACTTGGCACAAAATTGTTGTTTTCTACTACTTGTCATCCTCAAACGGATGGACAAACTGAAGTTGTCAATAGAACTTTGGGAACACTTTTGCGTGCTATTCTTAAAAAGAACTTGGATTGACATTTCTATGGACTTTATTTTGGGGTTGCCTAGGACTAAGAAGGGGAGGGATTCTATTTTTGTTGTTGTGGATAGATTCTCTAAGATGGCACATTTTATAGCTTGTCATAAAACCGATGATGCTTCAAACATTGCGGATTTGTTCTTTAGAGAAGTCGTTAGGTTGCATGGCATGCCTAGGACTATTGTTTCTGGTCGCGATGTTAAATTCTTGAGTTACTTTTGGAAGACTTTATGGGCTAAACTTGGCACAAAATTGTTGTTTTCTACTACTTGTCATCCTCAAACGGATGGACAAACTGAAGTTGTCAATAGAACTTTGGGAACACTTTTGCGTGCTATTCTTAAAAAGAACTTGGATTGACATTTCTATGGACTTTATTTTGGGGTTGCCTAGGACTAAGAAGGGGAGGGATTCTATTTTTGTTGTTGTGGATAGATTCTCTAAGATGGCACATTTTATAGCTTGTCATAAAACCGATGATGCTTCAAACATTGCGGATTTGTTCTTTAGAGAAGTCGTTAGGTTGCATGGCATGCCTAGGACTATTGTTTCTGGTCGCGATGTTAAATTCTTGAGTTACTTTTGGAAGACTTTATGGGCTAAACTTGGCACAAAATTGTTGTTTTCTACTACTTGTCATCCTCAAACGGATGGACAAACTGAAGTTGTCAATAGAACTTTGGGAACACTTTTGCGTGCTATTCTTAAAAAGAACTTGGATTGACATTTCTATGGACTTTATTTTGGGGTTGCCTAGGACTAAGAAGGGGAGGGATTCTATTTTTGTTGTTGTGGATAGATTCTCTAAGATGGCACATTTTATAGCTTGTCATAAAACCGATGATGCTTCAAACATTGCGGATTTGTTCTTTAGAGAAGTCGTTAGGTTGCATGGCATGCCTAGGACTATTGTTTCTGGTCGCGATGTTAAATTCTTGAGTTACTTTTGGAAGACTTTATGGGCTAAACTTGGCACAAAATTGTTGTTTTCTACTACTTGTCATCCTCAAACGGATGGACAAACTGAAGTTGTCAATAGAACTTTGGGAACACTTTTGCGTGCTATTCTTAAAAAGAACTTGGATTGACATTTCTATGGACTTTATTTTGGGGTTGCCTAGGACTAAGAAGGGGAGGGATTCTATTTTTGTTGTTGTGGATAGATTCTCTAAGATGGCACATTTTATAGCTTGTCATAAAACCGATGATGCTTCAAACATTGCGGATTTGTTCTTTAGAGAAGTCGTTAGGTTGCATGGCATGCCTAGGACTATTGTTTCTGGTCGCGATGTTAAATTCTTGAGTTACTTTTGGAAGACTTTATGGGCTAAACTTGGCACAAAATTGTTGTTTTCTACTACTTGTCATCCTCAAACGGATGGACAAACTGAAGTTGTCAATAGAACTTTGGGAACACTTTTGCGTGCTATTCTTAAAAAGAACTTGGATTGACATTTCTATGGACTTTATTTTGGGGTTGCCTAGGACTAAGAAGGGGAGGGATTCTATTTTTGTTGTTGTGGATAGATTCTCTAAGATGGCACATTTTATAGCTTGTCATAAAACCGATGATGCTTCAAACATTGCGGATTTGTTCTTTAGAGAAGTCGTTAGGTTGCATGGCATGCCTAGGACTATTGTTTCTGGTCGCGATGTTAAATTCTTGAGTTACTTTTGGAAGACTTTATGGGCTAAACTTGGCACAAAATTGTTGTTTTCTACTACTTGTCATCCTCAAACGGATGGACAAACTGAAGTTGTCAATAGAACTTTGGGAACACTTTTGCGTGCTATTCTTAAAAAGAACTTGGATTGACATTTCTATGGACTTTATTTTGGGGTTGCCTAGGACTAAGAAGGGGAGGGATTCTATTTTTGTTGTTGTGGATAGATTCTCTAAGATGGCACATTTTATAGCTTGTCATAAAACCGATGATGCTTCAAACATTGCGGATTTGTTCTTTAGAGAAGTCGTTAGGTTGCATGGCATGCCTAGGACTATTGTTTCTGGTCGCGATGTTAAATTCTTGAGTTACTTTTGGAAGACTTTATGGGCTAAACTTGGCACAAAATTGTTGTTTTCTACTACTTGTCATCCTCAAACGGATGGACAAACTGAAGTTGTCAATAGAACTTTGGGAACACTTTTGCGTGCTATTCTTAAAAAGAACTTGGATTGACATTTCTATGGACTTTATTTTGGGGTTGCCTAGGACTAAGAAGGGGAGGGATTCTATTTTTGTTGTTGTGGATAGATTCTCTAAGATGGCACATTTTATAGCTTGTCATAAAACCGATGATGCTTCAAACATTGCGGATTTGTTCTTTAGAGAAGTCGTTAGGTTGCATGGCATGCCTAGGACTATTGTTTCTGGTCGCGATGTTAAATTCTTGAGTTACTTTTGGAAGACTTTATGGGCTAAACTTGGCACAAAATTGTTGTTTTCTACTACTTGTCATCCTCAAACGGATGGACAAACTGAAGTTGTCAATAGAACTTTGGGAACACTTTTGCGTGCTATTCTTAAAAAGAACTTGGATTGACATTTCTATGGACTTTATTTTGGGGTTGCCTAGGACTAAGAAGGGGAGGGATTCTATTTTTGTTGTTGTGGATAGATTCTCTAAGATGGCACATTTTATAGCTTGTCATAAAACCGATGATGCTTCAAACATTGCGGATTTGTTCTTTAGAGAAGTCGTTAGGTTGCATGGCATGCCTAGGACTATTGTTTCTGGTCGCGATG
The DNA here is from genome assembly GCF_022965805.1 of Primulina eburnea. Classification (NCBI taxonomy): domain Eukaryota; kingdom Viridiplantae; phylum Streptophyta; class Magnoliopsida; order Lamiales; family Gesneriaceae; genus Primulina; species Primulina eburnea. The sequence goes on from NW_027331372.1 coordinate 42,738, forward strand.
TTAAATTCTTGAGTTACTTTTGGAAGACTTTATGGGCTAAACTTGGCACAAAATTGTTGTTTTCTACTACTTGTCATCCTCAAACGGATGGACAAACTGAAGTTGTCAATAGAACTTTGGGAACACTTTTGCGTGCTATTCTTAAAAAGAACTTGGATTGACATTTCTATGGACTTTATTTTGGGGTTGCCTAGGACTAAGAAGGGGAGGGATTCTATTTTTGTTGTTGTGGATAGATTCTCTAAGATGGCACATTTTATAGCTTGTCATAAAACCGATGATGCTTCAAACATTGCGGATTTGTTCTTTAGAGAAGTCGTTAGGTTGCATGGCATGCCTAGGACTATTGTTTCTGGTCGCGATGTTAAATTCTTGAGTTACTTTTGGAAGACTTTATGGGCTAAACTTGGCACAAAATTGTTGTTTTCTACTACTTGTCATCCTCAAACGGATGGACAAACTGAAGTTGTCAATAGAACTTTGGGAACACTTTTGCGTGCTATTCTTAAAAAGAACTTGGATTGACATTTCTATGGACTTTATTTTGGGGTTGCCTAGGACTAAGAAGGGGAGGGATTCTATTTTTGTTGTTGTGGATAGATTCTCTAAGATGGCACATTTTATAGCTTGTCATAAAACCGATGATGCTTCAAACATTGCGGATTTGTTCTTTAGAGAAGTCGTTAGGTTGCATGGCATGCCTAGGACTATTGTTTCTGGTCGCGATGTTAAATTCTTGAGTTACTTTTGGAAGACTTTATGGGCTAAACTTGGCACAAAATTGTTGTTTTCTACTACTTGTCATCCTCAAACGGATGGACAAACTGAAGTTGTCAATAGAACTTTGGGAACACTTTTGCGTGCTATTCTTAAAAAGAACTTGGATTGACATTTCTATGGACTTTATTTTGGGGTTGCCTAGGACTAAGAAGGGGAGGGATTCTATTTTTGTTGTTGTGGATAGATTCTCTAAGATGGCACATTTTATAGCTTGTCATAAAACCGATGATGCTTCAAACATTGCGGATTTGTTCTTTAGAGAAGTCGTTAGGTTGCATGGCATGCCTAGGACTATTGTTTCTGGTCGCGATGTTAAATTCTTGAGTTACTTTTGGAAGACTTTATGGGCTAAACTTGGCACAAAATTGTTGTTTTCTACTACTTGTCATCCTCAAACGGATGGACAAACTGAAGTTGTCAATAGAACTTTGGGAACACTTTTGCGTGCTATTCTTAAAAAGAACTTGGATTGACATTTCTATGGACTTTATTTTGGGGTTGCCTAGGACTAAGAAGGGGAGGGATTCTATTTTTGTTGTTGTGGATAGATTCTCTAAGATGGCACATTTTATAGCTTGTCATAAAACCGATGATGCTTCAAACATTGCGGATTTGTTCTTTAGAGAAGTCGTTAGGTTGCATGGCATGCCTAGGACTATTGTTTCTGGTCGCGATGTTAAATTCTTGAGTTACTTTTGGAAGACTTTATGGGCTAAACTTGGCACAAAATTGTTGTTTTCTACTACTTGTCATCCTCAAACGGATGGACAAACTGAAGTTGTCAATAGAACTTTGGGAACACTTTTGCGTGCTATTCTTAAAAAGAACTTGGATTGACATTTCTATGGACTTTATTTTGGGGTTGCCTAGGACTAAGAAGGGGAGGGATTCTATTTTTGTTGTTGTGGATAGATTCTCTAAGATGGCACATTTTATAGCTTGTCATAAAACCGATGATGCTTCAAACATTGCGGATTTGTTCTTTAGAGAAGTCGTTAGGTTGCATGGCATGCCTAGGACTATTGTTTCTGGTCGCGATGTTAAATTCTTGAGTTACTTTTGGAAGACTTTATGGGCTAAACTTGGCACAAAATTGTTGTTTTCTACTACTTGTCATCCTCAAACGGATGGACAAACTGAAGTTGTCAATAGAACTTTGGGAACACTTTTGCGTGCTATTCTTAAAAAGAACTTGGATTGACATTTCTATGGACTTTATTTTGGGGTTGCCTAGGACTAAGAAGGGGAGGGATTCTATTTTTGTTGTTGTGGATAGATTCTCTAAGATGGCACATTTTATAGCTTGTCATAAAACCGATGATGCTTCAAACATTGCGGATTTGTTCTTTAGAGAAGTCGTTAGGTTGCATGGCATGCCTAGGACTATTGTTTCTGGTCGCGATGTTAAATTCTTGAGTTACTTTTGGAAGACTTTATGGGCTAAACTTGGCACAAAATTGTTGTTTTCTACTACTTGTCATCCTCAAACGGATGGACAAACTGAAGTTGTCAATAGAACTTTGGGAACACTTTTGCGTGCTATTCTTAAAAAGAACTTGGATTGACATTTCTATGGACTTTATTTTGGGGTTGCCTAGGACTAAGAAGGGGAGGGATTCTATTTTTGTTGTTGTGGATAGATTCTCTAAGATGGCACATTTTATAGCTTGTCATAAAACCGATGATGCTTCAAACATTGCGGATTTGTTCTTTAGAGAAGTCGTTAGGTTGCATGGCATGCCTAGGACTATTGTTTCTGGTCGCGATGTTAAATTCTTGAGTTACTTTTGGAAGACTTTATGGGCTAAACTTGGCACAAAATTGTTGTTTTCTACTACTTGTCATCCTCAAACGGATGGACAAACTGAAGTTGTCAATAGAACTTTGGGAACACTTTTGCGTGCTATTCTTAAAAAGAACTTGGATTGACATTTCTATGGACTTTATTTTGGGGTTGCCTAGGACTAAGAAGGGGAGGGATTCTATTTTTGTTGTTGTGGATAGATTCTCTAAGATGGCACATTTTATAGCTTGTCATAAAACCGATGATGCTTCAAACATTGCGGATTTGTTCTTTAGAGAAGTCGTTAGGTTGCATGGCATGCCTAGGACTATTGTTTCTGGTCGCGATGTTAAATTCTTGAGTTACTTTTGGAAGACTTTATGGGCTAAACTTGGCACAAAATTGTTGTTTTCTACTACTTGTCATCCTCAAACGGATGGACAAACTGAAGTTGTCAATAGAACTTTGGGAACACTTTTGCGTGCTATTCTTAAAAAGAACTTGGATTGACATTTCTATGGACTTTATTTTGGGGTTGCCTAGGACTAAGAAGGGGAGGGATTCTATTTTTGTTGTTGTGGATAGATTCTCTAAGATGGCACATTTTATAGCTTGTCATAAAACCGATGATGCTTCAAACATTGCGGATTTGTTCTTTAGAGAAGTCGTTAGGTTGCATGGCATGCCTAGGACTATTGTTTCTGGTCGCGATGTTAAATTCTTGAGTTACTTTTGGAAGACTTTATGGGCTAAACTTGGCACAAAATTGTTGTTTTCTACTACTTGTCATCCTCAAACGGATGGACAAACTGAAGTTGTCAATAGAACTTTGGGAACACTTTTGCGTGCTATTCTTAAAAAGAACTTGGATTGACATTTCTATGGACTTTATTTTGGGGTTGCCTAGGACTAAGAAGGGGAGGGATTCTATTTTTGTTGTTGTGGATAGATTCTCTAAGATGGCACATTTTATAGCTTGTCATAAAACCGATGATGCTTCAAACATTGCGGATTTGTTCTTTAGAGAAGTCGTTAGGTTGCATGGCATGCCTAGGACTATTGTTTCTGGTCGCGATGTTAAATTCTTGAGTTACTTTTGGAAGACTTTATGGGCTAAACTTGGCACAAAATTGTTGTTTTCTACTACTTGTCATCCTCAAACGGATGGACAAACTGAAGTTGTCAATAGAACTTTGGGAACACTTTTGCGTGCTATTCTTAAAAAGAACTTGGATTGACATTTCTATGGACTTTATTTTGGGGTTGCCTAGGACTAAGAAGGGGAGGGATTCTATTTTTGTTGTTGTGGATAGATTCTCTAAGATGGCACATTTTATAGCTTGTCATAAAACCGATGATGCTTCAAACATTGCGGATTTGTTCTTTAGAGAAGTCGTTAGGTTGCATGGCATGCCTAGGACTATTGTTTCTGGTCGCGATGTTAAATTCTTGAGTTACTTTTGGAAGACTTTATGGGCTAAACTTGGCACAAAATTGTTGTTTTCTACTACTTGTCATCCTCAAACGGATGGACAAACTGAAGTTGTCAATAGAACTTTGGGAACACTTTTGCGTGCTATTCTTAAAAAGAACTTGGATTGACATTTCTATGGACTTTATTTTGGGGTTGCCTAGGACTAAGAAGGGGAGGGATTCTATTTTTGTTGTTGTGGATAGATTCTCTAAGATGGCACATTTTATAGCTTGTCATAAAACCGATGATGCTTCAAACATTGCGGATTTGTTCTTTAGAGAAGTCGTTAGGTTGCATGGCATGCCTAGGACTATTGTTTCTGGTCGCGATGTTAAATTCTTGAGTTACTTTTGGAAGACTTTATGGGCTAAACTTGGCACAAAATTGTTGTTTTCTACTACTTGTCATCCTCAAACGGATGGACAAACTGAAGTTGTCAATAGAACTTTGGGAACACTTTTGCGTGCTATTCTTAAAAAGAACTTGGATTGACATTTCTATGGACTTTATTTTGGGGTTGCCTAGGACTAAGAAGGGGAGGGATTCTATTTTTGTTGTTGTGGATAGATTCTCTAAGATGGCACATTTTATAGCTTGTCATAAAACCGATGATGCTTCAAACATTGCGGATTTGTTCTTTAGAGAAGTCGTTAGGTTGCATGGCATGCCTAGGACTATTGTTTCTGGTCGCGATGTTAAATTCTTGAGTTACTTTTGGAAGACTTTATGGGCTAAACTTGGCACAAAATTGTTGTTTTCTACTACTTGTCATCCTCAAACGGATGGACAAACTGAAGTTGTCAATAGAACTTTGGGAACACTTTTGCGTGCTATTCTTAAAAAGAACTTGGATTGACATTTCTATGGACTTTATTTTGGGGTTGCCTAGGACTAAGAAGGGGAGGGATTCTATTTTTGTTGTTGTGGATAGATTCTCTAAGATGGCACATTTTATAGCTTGTCATAAAACCGATGATGCTTCAAACATTGCGGATTTGTTCTTTAGAGAAGTCGTTAGGTTGCATGGCATGCCTAGGACTATTGTTTCTGGTCGCGATGTTAAATTCTTGAGTTACTTTTGGAAGACTTTATGGGCTAAACTTGGCACAAAATTGTTGTTTTCTACTACTTGTCATCCTCAAACGGATGGACAAACTGAAGTTGTCAATAGAACTTTGGGAACACTTTTGCGTGCTATTCTTAAAAGAACTTGGATTGACATTTCTATGGACTTTATTTTGGGGTTGCCTAGGACTAAGAAGGGGAGGGATTCTATTTTTGTTGTTGTGGATAGATTCTCTAAGATGGCACATTTTATAGCTTGTCATAAAACCGATGATGCTTCAAACATTGCGGATTTGTTCTTTAGAGAAGTCGTTAGGTTGCATGGCATGCCTAGGACTATTGTTTCTGGTCGCGATGTTAAATTCTTGAGTTACTTTTGGAAGACTTTATGGGCTAAACTTGGCACAAAATTGTTGTTTTCTACTACTTGTCATCCTCAAACGGATGGACAAACTGAAGTTGTCAATAGACATTGGAACACTTTTGCGTCTATTCTTAAAAAGAACTTGGATGACATTTCTATGGACTTTATTTTGGGGTTGCCTAGGACTAAGAAGGGGAGGGATTCTATTTTTGTTTGTTGTGGATAGATTCTCTAAGATGGCACATTTTATAGCTTGTCATAAAACCGATGATGCTTCAAACATTGCGGATTTGTTCTTTAGAGAAGTCGTTAGTTGAATGGCATGCCTAGGACTTTTTGTTTCTGGTCGCGATGTTAAATTCTTGAGTACTTTTGGAAGATTTATGGGCTAAACTTGGCACAATTGTCGTTTTTACTACTTTGTCATCCTCAAACGGATGGACAAACTGAAGTTGTCAATAGAACTTGGGAACACTTTTGCGTGCTATCTTTAAAAGAACTTGAATTGACAGTGCAGGAGGATTTATCGGTTACGCCTACCGGAAGTCGTACAGCGTGGTGTAGCACGGTTAAACTAGGAGTGGTGTTCCGAACTCAGGGATGGGGGGGGAAACTGGGAGATAAAGGGGGACAAAGGACGGGATTGGGCAGCGCGATTTGTGGGTCTAGCGGGGAGGGAAGGTTGAGGTCATGATGACGGAAGGGGAGTGGGGGAAAGTGAGTTCGGCTGTGAGAATGTTCTATTGGAGGATGCGGGTGGTTAGTAATTAGGGAAATGAGAGCCAAAGAGGGGCGCTGTAGTTGAAGTACGAGATAATCCTCTAACCGAGGCGAGGTCAGTACGCAAGAGAGGTTGGTTTTACACATGGGGAATAGAGTGAACACACAGAAAAAAAATAGCACGCGAAAAAGTGTTCCCAAAGTTCTATTGACAACGCACGGTTTGTGCATCCATTTGAGGATGACAGTAAGTAGAAAAACGATCAATTTTGTGCCAAGTTTATCCCTAACATTCTTCGAATAGTATCTCAAGAATTTACTCGCGACCAAAACGAGTCCTAGGAGCCTTCCATGCAACCTAACGACTTCTCTAAAGAACAAATCCGCAATGTTTGAAGCATCATCGGTTTTATGACAAGCTATAAAATGTGCCATCTTAGAGAATCTATCCACAACAACAAAAATAGAATCCCTCCCCTTCTTAGTCCTAGGCAACCCCAAAATAAAGTCCATAGAAATGTCAATCCAAGTTCTTTTTAAGAATAGCACGCAAAAGTGTTCCCAAAGTTCTATTGACAACTTCAGTTTGTCCATCCGTTTGAGGATGACAAGTAGTAGAAAACAACAATTTTGTGCCAAGTTTAGCCCATAAAGTCTTCCAAAAGTAACTCAAGAATTTAACATCGCGACCAGAAACAATAGTCCTAGGCATGCCATGCAACCTAACGACTTCTCTAAAGAACAAATCCGCAATGTTTGAAGCATCATCGGTTTTATGACAAGCTATAAAATGTGCCATCTTAGAGAATCTATCCACAACAACAAAAATAGAATCCCTCCCCTTCTTAGTCCTAGGCAACCCCAAAATAAAGTCCATAGAAATGTCAATCCAAGTTCTTTTTAAGAATAGCACGCAAAAGTGTTCCCAAAGTTCTATTGACAACTTCAGTTTGTCCATCCGTTTGAGGATGACAAGTAGTAGAAAACAACAATTTTGTGCCAAGTTTAGCCCATAAAGTCTTCCAAAAGTAACTCAAGAATTTAACATCGCGACCAGAAACAATAGTCCTAGGCATGCCATGCAACCTAACGACTTCTCTAAAGAACAAATCCGCAATGTTTGAAGCATCATCGGTTTTATGACAAGCTATAAAATGTGCCATCTTAGAGAATCTATCCACAACAACAAAAATAGAATCCCTCCCCTTCTTAGTCCTAGGCAACCCCAAAATAAAGTCCATAGAAATGTCAATCCAAGTTCTTTTTAAGAATAGCACGCAAAAGTGTTCCCAAAGTTCTATTGACAACTTCAGTTTGTCCATCCGTTTGAGGATGACAAGTAGTAGAAAACAACAATTTTGTGCCAAGTTTAGCCCATAAAGTCTTCCAAAAGTAACTCAAGAATTTAACATCGCGACCAGAAACAATAGTCCTAGGCATGCCATGCAACCTAACGACTTCTCTAAAGAACAAATCCGCAATGTTTGAAGCATCATCGGTTTTATGACAAGCTATAAAATGTGCCATCTTAGAGAATCTATCCACAACAACAAAAATAGAATCCCTCCCCTTCTTAGTCCTAGGCAACCCCAAAATAAAGTCCATAGAAATGTCAATCCAAGTTCTTTTAAGAATAGCACGCAAAAGTGTTCCCAAAGTTCTATTGACAACTTCAGTTTGTCCATCCGTTTGAGGATGACAAGTAGTAGAAAACAACAATTTTGTGCCAAGTTTAGCCCATAAAGTCTTCCAAAAGTAACTCAAGAATTTAACATCGCGACCAGAAACAATAGTCCTAGGCATGCCATGCAACCTAACGACTTCTCTAAAGAACAAATCCGCAATGTTTGAAGCATCATCGGTTTTATGACAAGCTATAAAATGTGCCATCTTAGAGAATCTATCCACAACAACAAAAATAGAATCCCTCCCCTTCTTAGTCCTAGGCAACCCCAAAATAAAGTCCATAGAAATGTCAATCCAAGTTCTTTTTAAGAATAGCACGCAAAAGTGTTCCCAAAGTTCTATTGACAACTTCAGTTTGTCCATCCGTTTGAGGATGACAAGTAGTAGAAAACAACAATTTTGTGCCAAGTTTAGCCCATAAAGTCTTCCAAAAGTAACTCAAGAATTTAACATCGCGACCAGAAACAATAGTCCTAGGCATGCCATGCAACCTAACGACTTCTCTAAAGAACAAATCCGCAATGTTTGAAGCATCATCGGTTTTATGACAAGCTATAAAATGTGCCATCTTAGAGAATCTATCCACAACAACAAAAATAGAATCCCTCCCCTTCTTAGTCCTAGGCAACCCCAAAATAAAGTCCATAGAAATGTCAATCCAAGTTCTTTTTAAGAATAGCACGCAAAAGTGTTCCCAAAGTTCTATTGACAACTTCAGTTTGTCCATCCGTTTGAGGATGACAAGTAGTAGAAAACAACAATTTTGTGCCAAGTTTAGCCCATAAAGTCTTCCAAAAGTAACTCAAGAATTTAACATCGCGACCAGAAACAATAGTCCTAGGCATGCCATGCAACCTAACGACTTCTCTAAAGAACAAATCCGCAATGTTTGAAGCATCATCGGTTTTATGACAAGCTATAAAATGTGCCATCTTAGAGAATCTATCCACAACAACAAAAATAGAATCCCTCCCCTTCTTAGTCCTAGGCAACCCCAAAATAAAGTCCATAGAAATGTCAATCCAAGTTCTTTTTAAGAATAGCACGCAAAAGTGTTCCCAAAGTTCTATTGACAACTTCAGTTTGTCCATCCGTTTGAGGATGACAAGTAGTAGAAAACAACAATTTTGTGCCAAGTTTAGCCCATAAAGTCTTCCAAAAGTAACTCAAGAATTTAACATCGCGACCAGAAACAATAGTCCTAGGCATGCCATGCAACCTAACGACTTCTCTAAAGAACAAATCCGCAATGTTTGAAGCATCATCGGTTTTATGACAAGCTATAAAATGTGCCATCTTAGAGAATCTATCCACAACAACAAAAATAGAATCCCTCCCCTTCTTAGTCCTAGGCAACCCCAAAATAAAGTCCATAGAAATGTCAATCCAAGTTCTTTTTAAGAATAGCACGCAAAAGTGTTCCCAAAGTTCTATTGACAACTTCAGTTTGTCCATCCGTTTGAGGATGACAAGTAGTAGAAAACAACAATTTTGTGCCAAGTTTAGCCCATAAAGTCTTCCAAAAGTAACTCAAGAATTTAACATCGCGACCAGAAACAATAGTCCTAGGCATGCCATGCAACCTAACGACTTCTCTAAAGAACAAATCCGCAATGTTTGAAGCATCATCGGTTTTATGACAAGCTATAAAATGTGCCATCTTAGAGAATCTATCCACAACAACAAAAATAGAATCCCTCCCCTTCTTAGTCCTAGGCAACCCCAAAATAAAGTCCATAGAAATGTCAATCCAAGTTCTTTTTAAGAATAGCACGCAAAAGTGTTCCCAAAGTTCTATTGACAACTTCAGTTTGTCCATCCGTTTGAGGATGACAAGTAGTAGAAAACAACAATTTTGTGCCAAGTTTAGCCCATAAAGTCTTCCAAAAGTAACTCAAGAATTTAACATCGCGACCAGAAACAATAGTCCTAGGCATGCCATGCAACCTAACGACTTCTCTAAAGAACAAATCCGCAATGTTTGAAGCATCATCGGTTTTATGACAAGCTATAAAATGTGCCATCTTAGAGAATCTATCCACAACAACAAAAATAGAATCCCTCCCCTTCTTAGTCCTAGGCAACCCCAAAATAAAGTCCATAGAAATGTCAATCCAAGTTCTTTTTAAGAATAGCACGCAAAAGTGTTCCCAAAGTTCTATTGACAACTTCAGTTTGTCCATCCGTTTGAGGATGACAAGTAGTAGAAAACAACAATTTTGTGCCAAGTTTAGCCCATAAAGTCTTCCAAAAGTAACTCAAGAATTTAACATCGCGACCAGAAACAATAGTCCTAGGCATGCCATGCAACCTAACGACTTCTCTAAAGAACAAATCCGCAATGTTTGAAGCATCATCGGTTTTATGACAAGCTATAAAATGTGCCATCTTAGAGAATCTATCCACAACAACAAAAATAGAATCCCTCCCCTTCTTAGTCCTAGGCAACCCCAAAATAAAGTCCATAGAAATGTCAATCCAAGTTCTTTTTAAGAATAGCACGCAAAAGTGTTCCCAAAGTTCTATTGACAACTTCAGTTTGTCCATCCGTTTGAGGATGACAAGTAGTAGAAAACAACAATTTTGTGCCAAGTTTAGCCCATAAAGTCTTCCAAAAGTAACTCAAGAATTTAACATCGCGACCAGAAACAATAGTCCTAGGCATGCCATGCAACCTAACGACTTCTCTAAAGAACAAATCCGCAATGTTTGAAGCATCATCGGTTTTATGACAAGCTATAAAATGTGCCATCTTAGAGAATCTATCCACAACAACAAAAATAGAATCCCTCCCCTTCTTAGTCCTAGGCAACCCCAAAATAAAGTCCATAGAAATGTCAATCCAAGTTCTTTTTAAGAATAGCACGCAAAAGTGTTCCCAAAGTTCTATTGACAACTTCAGTTTGTCCATCCGTTTGAGGATGACAAGTAGTAGAAAACAACAATTTTGTGCCAAGTTTAGCCCATAAAGTCTTCCAAAAGTAACTCAAGAATTTAACATCGCGACCAGAAACAATAGTCCTAGGCATGCCATGCAACCTAACGACTTCTCTAAAGAACAAATCCGCAATGTTTGAAGCATCATCGGTTTTATGACAAGCTATAAAATGTGCCATCTTAGAGAATCTATCCACAACAACAAAAATAGAATCCCTCCCCTTCTTAGTCCTAGGCAACCCCAAAATAAAGTCCATAGAAATGTCAATCCAAGTTCTTTTTAAGAATAGCACGCAAAAGTGTTCCCAAAGTTCTATTGACAACTTCAGTTTGTCCATCCGTTTGAGGATGACAAGTAGTAGAAAACAACAATTTTGTGCCAAGTTTAGCCCATAAAGTCTTCCAAAAGTAACTCAAGAATTTAACATCGCGACCAGAAACAATAGTCCTAGGCATGCCATGCAACCTAACGACTTCTCTAAAGAACAAATCCGCAATGTTTGAAGCATCATCGGTTTTATGACAAGCTATAAAATGTGCCATCTTAGAGAATCTATCCACAACAACAAAAATAGAATCCCTCCCCTTCTTAGTCCTAGGCAACCCCAAAATAAAGTCCATAGAAATGTCAATCCAAGTTCTTTTTAAGAATAGCACGCAAAAGTGTTCCCAAAGTTCTATTGACAACTTCAGTTTGTCCATCCGTTTGAGGATGACAAGTAGTAGAAAACAACAATTTTGTGCCAAGTTTAGCCCATAAAGTCTTCCAAAAGTAACTCAAGAATTTAACATCGCGACCAGAAACAATAGTCCTAGGCATGCCATGCAACCTAACGACTTCTCTAAAGAACAAATCCGCAATGTTTGAAGCATCATCGGTTTTATGACAAGCTATAAAATGTGCCATCTTAGAGAATCTATCCACAACAACAAAAATAGAATCCCTCCCCTTCTTAGTCCTAGGCAACCCCAAAATAAAGTCCATAGAAATGTCAATCCAAGTTCTTTTTAAGAATAGCACGCAAAAGTGTTCCCAAAGTTCTATTGACAACTTCAGTTTGTCCATCCGTTTGAGGATGACAAGTAGTAGAAAACAACAATTTTGTGCCAAGTTTAGCCCATAAAGTCTTCCAAAAGTAACTCAAGAATTTAACATCGCGACCAGAAACAATAGTCCTAGGCATGCCATGCAACCTAACGACTTCTCTAAAGAACAAATCCGCAATGTTTGAAGCATCATCGGTTTTATGACAAGCTATAAAATGTGCCATCTTAGAGAATCTATCCACAACAACAAAAATAGAATCCCTCCCCTTCTTAGTCCTAGGCAACCCCAAAATAAAGTCCATAGAAATGTCAATCCAAGTTCTTTTTAAGAATAGCACGCAAAAGTGTTCCCAAAGTTCTATTGACAACTTCAGTTTGTCCATCCGTTTGAGGATGACAAGTAGTAGAAAACAACAATTTTGTGCCAAGTTTAGCCCATAAAGTCTTCCAAAAGTAACTCAAGAATTTAACATCGCGACCAGAAACAATAGTCCTAGGCATGCCATGCAACCTAACGACTTCTCTAAAGAACAAATCCGCAATGTTTGAAGCATCATCGGTTTTATGACAAGCTATAAAATGTGCCATCTTAGAGAATCTATCCACAACAACAAAAATAGAATCCCTCCCCTTCTTAGTCCTAGGCAACCCCAAAATAAAGTCCATAGAAATGTCAATCCAAGTTCTTTTTAAGAATAGCACGCAAAAGTGTTCCCAAAGTTCTATTGACAACTTCAGTTTGTCCATCCGTTTGAGGATGACAAGTAGTAGAAAACAACAATTTTGTGCCAAGTTTAGCCCATAAAGTCTTCCAAAAGTAACTCAAGAATTTAACATCGCGACCAGAAACAATAGTCCTAGGCATGCCATGCAACCTAACGACTTCTCTAAAGAACAAATCCGCAATGTTTGAAGCATCATCGGTTTTATGACAAGCTATAAAATGTGCCATCTTAGAGAATCTATCCACAACAACAAAAATAGAATCCCTCCCCTTCTTAGTCCTAGGCAACCCCAAAATAAAGTCCATAGAAATGTCAATCCAAGTTCTTTTTAAGAATAGCACGCAAAAGTGTTCCCAAAGTTCTATTGACAACTTCAGTTTGTCCATCCGTTTGAGGATGACAAGTAGTAGAAAACAACAATTTTGTGCCAAGTTTAGCCCATAAAGTCTTCCAAAAGTAACTCAAGAATTTAACATCGCGACCAGAAACAATAGTCCTAGGCATGCCATGCAACCTAACGACTTCTCTAAAGAACAAATCCGCAATGTTTGAAGCATCATCGGTTTTATGACAAGCTATAAAATGTGCCATCTTAGAGAATCTATCCACAACAACAAAAATAGAATCCCTCCCCTTCTTAGTCCTAGGCAACCCCAAAATAAAGTCCATAGAAATGTCAATCCAAGTTCTTTTTAAGAATAGCACGCAAAAGTGTTCCCAAAGTTCTATTGACAACTTCAGTTTGTCCATCCGTTTGAGGATGACAAGTAGTAGAAAACAACAATTTTGTGCCAAGTTTAGCCCATAAAGTCTTCCAAAAGTAACTCAAGAATTTAACATCGCGACCAGAAACAATAGTCCTAGGCATGCCATGCAACCTAACGACTTCTCTAAAGAACAAATCCGCAATGTTTGAAGCATCATCGGTTTTATGACAAGCTATAAAATGTGCCATCTTAGAGAATCTATCCACAACAACAAAAATAGAATCCCTCCCCTTCTTAGTCCTAGGCAACCCCAAAATAAAGTCCATAGAAATGTCAATCCAAGTTCTTTTTAAGAATAGCACGCAAAAGTGTTCCCAAAGTTCTATTGACAACTTCAGTTTGTCCATCCGTTTGAGGATGACAAGTAGTAGAAAACAACAATTTTGTGCCAAGTTTAGCCCATAAAGTCTTCCAAAAGTAACTCAAGAATTTAACATCGCGACCAGAAACAATAGTCCTAGGCATGCCATGCAACCTAACGACTTCTCTAAAGAACAAATCCGCAATGTTTGAAGCATCATCGGTTTTATGACAAGCTATAAAATGTGCCATCTTAGAGAATCTATCCACAACAACAAAAATAGAATCCCTCCCCTTCTTAGTCCTAGGCAACCCCAAAATAAAGTCCATAGAAATGTCAATCCAAGTTCTTTTTAAGAATAGCACGCAAAAGTGTTCCCAAAGTTCTATTGACAACTTCAGTTTGTCCATCCGTTTGAGGATGACAAGTAGTAGAAAACAACAATTTTGTGCCAAGTTTAGCCCATAAAGTCTTCCAAAAGTAACTCAAGAATTTAACATCGCGACCAGAAACAATAGTCCTAGGCATGCCATGCAACCTAACGACTTCTCTAAAGAACAAATCCGCAATGTTTGAAGCATCATCGGTTTTATGACAAGCTATAAAATGTGCCATCTTAGAGAATCTATCCACAACAACAAAAATAGAATCCCTCCCCTTCTTAGTCCTAGGCAACCCCAAAATAAAGTCCATAGAAATGTCAATCCAAGTTCTTTTTAAGAATAGCACGCAAAAGTGTTCCCAAAGTTCTATTGACAACTTCAGTTTGTCCATCCGTTTGAGGATGACAAGTAGTAGAAAACAACAATTTTGTGCCAAGTTTAGCCCATAAAGTCTTCCAAAAGTAACTCAAGAATTTAACATCGCGACCAGAAACAATAGTCCTAGGCATGCCATGCAACCTAACGACTTCTCTAAAGAACAAATCCGCAATGTTTGAAGCATCATCGGTTTTATGACAAGCTATAAAATGTGCCATCTTAGAGAATCTATCCACAACAACAAAAATAGAATCCCTCCCCTTCTTAGTCCTAGGCAACCCCAAAATAAAGTCCATAGAAATGTCAATCCAAGTTCTTTTTAAGAATAGCACGCAAAAGTGTTCCCAAAGTTCTATTGACAACTTCAGTTTGTCCATCCGTTTGAGGATGACAAGTAGTAGAAAACAACAATTTTGTGCCAAGTTTAGCCCATAAAGTCTTCCAAAAGTAACTCAAGAATTTAACATCGCGACCAGAAACAATAGTCCTAGGCATGCCATGCAACCTAACGACTTCTCTAAAGAACAAATCCGCAATGTTTGAAGCATCATCGGTTTTATGACAAGCTATAAAATGTGCCATCTTAGAGAATCTATCCACAACAACAAAAATAGAATCCCTCCCCTTCTTAGTCCTAGGCAACCCCAAAATAAAGTCCATAGAAATGTCAATCCAAGTTCTTTTTAAGAATAGCACGCAAAAGTGTTCCCAAAGTTCTATTGACAACTTCAGTTTGTCCATCCGTTTGAGGATGACAAGTAGTAGAAAACAACAATTTTGTGCCAAGTTTAGCCCATAAAGTCTTCCAAAAGTAACTCAAGAATTTAACATCGCGACCAGAAACAATAGTCCTAGGCATGCCATGCAACCTAACGACTTCTCTAAAGAACAAATCCGCAATGTTTGAAGCATCATCGGTTTTATGACAAGCTATAAAATGTGCCATCTTAGAGAATCTATCCACAACAACAAAAATAGAATCCCTCCCCTTCTTAGTCCTAGGCAACCCCAAAATAAAGTCCATAGAAATGTCAATCCAAGTTCTTTTTAAGAATAGCACGCAAAAGTGTTCCCAAAGTTCTATTGACAACTTCAGTTTGTCCATCCGTTTGAGGATGACAAGTAGTAGAAAACAACAATTTTGTGCCAAGTTTAGCCCATAAAGTCTTCCAAAAGTAACTCAAGAATTTAACATCGCGACCAGAAACAATAGTCCTAGGCATGCCATGCAACCTAACGACTTCTCTAAAGAACAAATCCGCAATGTTTGAAGCATCATCGGTTTTATGACAAGCTATAAAATGTGCCATCTTAGAGAATCTATCCACAACAACAAAAATAGAATCCCTCCCCTTCTTAGTCCTAGGCAACCCCAAAATAAAGTCCATAGAAATGTCAATCCAAGTTCTTTTTAAGAATAGCACGCAAAAGTGTTCCCAAAGTTCTATTGACAACTTCAGTTTGTCCATCCGTTTGAGGATGACAAGTAGTAGAAAACAACAATTTTGTGCCAAGTTTAGCCCATAAAGTCTTCCAAAAGTAACTCAAGAATTTAACATCGCGACCAGAAACAATAGTCCTAGGCATGCCATGCAACCTAACGACTTCTCTAAAGAACAAATCCGCAATGTTTGAAGCATCATCGGTTTTATGACAAGCTATAAAATGTGCCATCTTAGAGAATCTATCCACAACAACAAAAATAGAATCCCTCCCCTTCTTAGTCCTAGGCAACCCCAAAATAAAGTCCATAGAAATGTCAATCCAAGTTCTTTTTAAGAATAGCACGCAAAAGTGTTCCCAAAGTTCTATTGACAACTTCAGTTTGTCCATCCGTTTGAGGATGACAAGTAGTAGAAAACAACAATTTTGTGCCAAGTTTAGCCCATAAAGTCTTCCAAAAGTAACTCAAGAATTTAACATCGCGACCAGAAACAATAGTCCTAGGCATGCCATGCAACCTAACGACTTCTCTAAAGAACAAATCCGCAATGTTTGAAGCATCATCGGTTTTATGACAAGCTATAAAATGTGCCATCTTAGAGAATCTATCCACAACAACAAAAATAGAATCCCTCCCCTTCTTAGTCCTAGGCAACCCCAAAATAAAGTCCATAGAAATGTCAATCCAAGTTCTTTTTAAGAATAGCACGCAAAAGTGTTCCCAAAGTTCTATTGACAACTTCAGTTTGTCCATCCGTTTGAGGATGACAAGTAGTAGAAAACAACAATTTTGTGCCAAGTTTAGCCCATAAAGTCTTCCAAAAGTAACTCAAGAATTTAACATCGCGACCAGAAACAATAGTCCTAGGCATGCCATGCAACCTAACGACTTCTCTAAAGAACAAATCCGCAATGTTTGAAGCATCATCGGTTTTATGACAAGCTATAAAATGTGCCATCTTAGAGAATCTATCCACAACAACAAAAATAGAATCCCTCCCCTTCTTAGTCCTAGGCAACCCCAAAATAAAGTCCATAGAAATGTCAATCCAAGTTCTTTTTAAGAATAGCACGCAAAAGTGTTCCCAAAGTTCTATTGACAACTTCAGTTTGTCCATCCGTTTGAGGATGACAAGTAGTAGAAAACGACAATTTTGTGCCAAGTTTAGCCCATAAAGTCTTCCAAAAGTAACTCAAGAATTTAACATCGCGACCAGAAACAATAGTCCTAGGCATGCCATGCAACCTAACGACTTCTCTAAAGAACAAATCCGCAATGTTTGAAGCATCATCGGTTTTATGACAAGCTATAAAATGTGCCATCTTAGAGAATCTATCCACAACAACAAAAATAGAATCCCTCCCCTTCTTAGTCCTAGGCAACCCCAAAATAAAGTCCATAGAAATGTCAATCCAAGTTCTTTTTAAGAATAGCACGCAAAAGTGTTCCCAAAGTTCTATTGACAACTTCAGTTTGTCCATCCGTTTGAGGATGACAAGTAGTAGAAAACGACAATTTTGTGCCAAGTTTAGCCCATAAAGTCTTCCAAAAGTAACTCAAGAATTTAACATCGCGACCAGAAACAATAGTCCTAGGCATGCCATGCAACCTAACGACTTCTCTAAAGAACAAATCCGCAATGTTTGAAGCATCATCGGTTTTATGACAAGCTATAAAATGTGCCATCTTAGAGAATCTATCCACAACAACAAAAATAGAATCCCTCCCCTTCTTAGTCCTAGGCAACCCCAAAATAAAGTCCATAGAAATGTCAATCCAAGTTCTTTTTAAGAATAGCACGCAAAAGTGTTCCCAAAGTTCTATTGACAACTTCAGTTTGTCCATCCGTTTGAGGATGACAAGTAGTAGAAAACGACAATTTTGTGCCAAGTTTAGCCCATAAAGTCTTCCAAAAGTAACTCAAGAATTTAACATCGCGACCAGAAACAATAGTCCTAGGCATGCCATGCAACGTAACGACTTCTCTAAAGAACAAATCCGCAATGTTTGAAGCATCATCGGTTTTATGACAAGCTATAAAATGTGCCATCTTAGAGAATCTATCCACAACAACAAAAATAGAATCCCTCCCCTTCTTAGTCCTAGGCAACCCCAAAATAAAGTCCATAGAAATGTCAATCCAAGTTCTTTTTAAGAATAGCACGCAAAAGTGTTCCCAAAGTTCTATTGACAACTTCAGTTTGTCCATCCGTTTGAGGATGACAAGTAGTAGAAAACGACAATTTTGTGCCAAGTTTAGCCCATAAAGTCTTCCAAAAGTAACTCAAGAATTTAACATCGCGACCAGAAACAATAGTCCTAGGCATGCCATGCAACCTAACGACTTCTCTAAAGAACAAATCCGCAATGTTTGAAGCATCATCGGTTTTATGACAAGCTATAAAATGTGCCATCTTAGAGAATCTATCCACAACAACAAAAATAGAATCCCTCCCCTTCTTAGTCCTAGGCAACCCCAAAATAAAGTCCATAGAAATGTCAATCCAAGTTCTTTTTAAGAATAGCACGCAAAAGTGTTCCCAAAGTTCTATTGACAACTTCAGTTTGTCCATCCGTTTGAGGATGACAAGTAGTAGAAAACGACAATTTTGTGCCAAGTTTAGCCCATAAAGTCTTCCAAAAGTAACTCAAGAATTTAACATCGCGACCAGAAACAATAGTCCTAGGCATGCCATGCAACCTAACGACTTCTCTAAAGAACAAATCCGCAATGTTTGAAGCATCATCGGTTTTATGACAAGCTATAAAATGTGCCATCTTAGAGAATCTATCCACAACAACAAAAATAGAATCCCTCCCCTTCTTAGTCCTAGGCAACCCCAAAATAAAGTCCATAGAAATGTCAATCCAAGTTCTTTTTAAGAATAGCACGCAAAAGTGTTCCCAAAGTTCTATTGACAACTTCAGTTTGTCCATCCGTTTGAGGATGACAAGTAGTAGAAAACGACAATTTTGTGCCAAGTTTAGCCCATAAAGTCTTCCAAAAGTAACTCAAGAATTTAACATCGCGACCAGAAACAATAGTCCTAGGCATGCCATGCAACGTAACGACTTCTCTAAAGAACAAATCCGCAATGTTTGAAGCATCATCGGTTTTATGACAAGCTATAAAATGTGCCATCTTAGAGAATCTATCCACAACAACAAAAATAGAATCCCTCCCCTTCTTAGTCCTAGGCAACCCCAAAATAAAGTCCATAGAAATGTCAATCCAAGTTCTTTTTAAGAATAGCACGCAAAAGTGTTCCCAAAGTTCTATTGACAACTTCAGTTTGTCCATCCGTTTGAGGATGACAAGTAGTAGAAAACGACAATTTTGTGCCAAGTTTAGCCCATAAAGTCTTCCAAAAGTAACTCAAGAATTTAACATCGCGACCAGAAACAATAGTCCTAGGCATGCCATGCAACGTAACGACTTCTCTAAAGAACAAATCCGCAATGTTTGAAGCATCATCGGTTTATGACAAGCTATAAAATGTGCCATCTTAGAGAATCTATCCACAACAACAAAAATAGAATCCCTCCCCTTCTTAGTCCTAGGCAACCCCAAAATAAAGTCCATAGAAATGTCAATCCAAGTTCTTTTTAAGAATAGCACGCAAAAGTGTTCCCAAAGTTCTATTGACAACTTCAGTTTGTCCATCCGTTTGAGGATGACAAGTAGTAGAAAACGACAATTTTGTGCCAAGTTTAGCCCATAAAGTCTTCCAAAAGTAACTCAAGAATTTAACATCGCGACCAGAAACAATAGTCCTAGGCATGCCATGCAACGTAACGACTTCTCTAAAGAACAAATCCGCAATGTTTGAAGCATCATCGGTTTTATGACAAGCTATAAAATGTGCCATCTTAGAGAATCTATCCACAACAACAAAAATAGAATCCCTCCCCTTCTTAGTCTAGGCAACCCCAAAATAAAGTCCATAGAAATGTCAATCCAAGTTCTTTTTAAGAATAGCACGCAAAAGTGTTCCCAAAGTTCTATTGACAACTTCAGTTTGTCCATCCGTTTGAGGATGACAAGTAGTAGAAAACGACAATTTTGTGCCAAGTTTAGCCCATAAAGTCTTCCAAAAGTAACTCAAGAATTTAACATCGCGACCAGAAACAATAGTCCTAGGCATGCCATGCAACCTAACGACTTCTCTAAAGAACAAATCCGCAATGTTTGAAGCATCATCGGTTTTATGACAAGCTATAAAATGTGCCATCTTAGAGAATCTATCCACAACAACAAAAATAGAATCCCTCCCCTTCTTAGTCCTAGGCAACCCCAAAATAAAGTCCATAGAAATGTCAATCCAAGTTCTTTTTAAGAATAGCACGCAAAAGTGTTCCCAAAGTTCTATTGACAACTTCAGTTTGTCCATCCGTTTGAGGATGACAAGTAGTAGAAAACGACAATTTTGTGCCAAGTTTAGCCCATAAAGTCTTCCAAAAGTAACTCAAGAATTTAACATCGCGACCAGAAACAATAGTCCTAGGCATGCCATGCAACCTAACGACTTCTCTAAAGAACAAATCCGCAATGTTTGAAGCATCATCGGTTTTATGACAAGCTATAAAATGTGCCATCTTAGAGAATCTATCCACAACAACAAAAATAGAATCCCTCCCCTTCTTAGTCTAGGCAACCCCAAAATAAAGTCCATAGAAATGTCAATCCAAGTTCTTTTTAAGAATAGCACGCAAAAGTGTTCCCAAAGTTCTATTGACAACTTCAGTTTGTCCATCCGTTTGAGGATGACAAGTAGTAGAAAACGACAATTTTGTGCCAAGTTTAGCCCATAAAGTCTTCCAAAAGTAACTCAAGAATTTAACATCGCGACCAGAAACAATAGTCCTAGGCATGCCATGCAACTAACGACTTCTCTAAAGAACAAATCCGCAATGTTTGAAGCATCATCGGTTTTATGACAAGCTATAAAATGTGCCATCTTAGAGAATCTATCCACAACAACAAAAATAGAATCCCTCCCCTTCTTAGTCCTAGGCAACCCCAAAATAAAGTCCATAGAAATGTCAATCCAAGTTCTTTTTAAGAATAGCACGCAAAAGTGTTCCCAAAGTTCTATTGACAACTTCAGTTTGTCCATCCGTTTGAGGATGACAAGTAGTAGAAAACGACAATTTTGTGCCAAGTTTAGCCCATAAAGTCTTCCAAAAGTAACTCAAGAATTTAACATCGCGACCAGAAACAATAGTCCTAGGCATGCCATGCAACTTAACGACTTCTCTAAAGAACAAATCCGCAATGTTTGAAGCATCATCGGTTTTATGACAAGCTATAAAATGTGCCATCTTAGAGAATCTATCCACAACAACAAAAATAGAATCCCTCCCCTTCTTAGTCCTAGGCAACCCCAAAATAAAGTCCATAGAAATGTCAATCCAAGTTCTTTTTAAGAATAGCACGCAAAAGTGTTCCCAAAGTTCTATTGACAACTTCAGTTTGTCCATCCGTTTGAGGATGACAAGTAGTAGAAAACGACAATTTTGTGCCAAGTTTAGCCCATAAAGTCTTCCAAAAGTAACTCAAGAATTTAACATCGCGACCAGAAACAATAGTCCTAGGCATGCCATGCAACCTAACGACTTCTCTAAAGAACAAATCCGCAATGTTTGAAGCATCATCGGTTTTATGACAAGCTATAAAATGTGCCATCTTAGAGAATCTATCCACAACAACAAAAATAGAATCCCTCCCCTTCTTAGTCCTAGGCAACCCCAAAATAAAGTCCATAGAAATGTCAATCCAAGTTCTTTTTAAGAATAGCACGCAAAAGTGTTCCCAAAGTTCTATTGACAACTTCAGTTTGTCCATCCGTTTGAGGATGACAAGTAGTAGAAAACGACAATTTTGTGCCAAGTTTAGCCCATAAAGTCTTCCAAAAGTAACTCAAGAATTTAACATCGCGACCAGAAACAATAGTCCTAGGCATGCCATGCAACTTAACGACTTCTCTAAAGAACAAATCCGCAATGTTTGAAGCATCATCGGTTTATGACAAGCTATAAAATGTGCCATCTTAGAGAATCTATCCACAACAACAAAAATAGAATCCCTCCCCTTCTTAGTCCTAGGCAACCCCAAAATAAAGTCCATAGAAATGTCAATCCAAGTTCTTTTTAAGAATAGCACGCAAAAGTGTTCCCAAAGTTCTATTGACAACTTCAGTTTGTCCATCCGTTTGAGGATGACAAGTAGTAGAAAACGACAATTTTGTGCCAAGTTTAGCCCATAAAGTCTTCCAAAAGTAACTCAAGAATTTAACATCGCGACCAGAAACAATAGTCCTAGGCATGCCATGCAACGTAACGACTTCTCTAAAGAACAAATCCGCAATGTTTGAAGCATCATCGGTTTTATGACAAGCTATAAAATGTGCCATCTTAGAGAATCTATCCACAACAACAAAAATAGAATCCCTCCCCTTCTTAGTCCTAGGCAACCCCAAAATAAAGTCCATAGAAATGTCAATCCAAGTTCTTTTTAAGAATAGCACGCAAAAGTGTTCCCAAAGTTCTATTGACAACTTCAGTTTGTCCATCCGTTTGAGGATGACAAGTAGTAGAAAACGACAATTTTGTGCCAAGTTTAGCCCATAAAGTCTTCCAAAAGTAACTCAAGAATTTAACATCGCGACCAGAAACAATAGTCCTAGGCATGCCATGCAACTTAACGACTTCTCTAAAGAACAAATCCGCAATGTTTGAAGCATCATCGGTTTTATGACAAGCTATAAAATGTGCCATCTTAGAGAATCTATCCACAACAACAAAAATAGAATCCCTCCCCTTCTTAGTCCTAGGCAACCCCAAAATAAAGTCCATAGAAATGTCAATCCAAGTTCTTTTTAAGAATAGCACGCAAAAGTGTTCCCAAAGTTCTATTGACAACTTCAGTTTGTCCATCCGTTTGAGGATGACAAGTAGTAGAAAACGACAATTTTGTGCCAAGTTTAGCCCATAAAGTCTTCCAAAAGTAACTCAAGAATTTAACATCGCGACCAGAAACAATAGTCCTAGGCATGCCATGCAACGTAACGACTTCTCTAAAGAACAAATCCGCAATGTTTGAAGCATCATCGGTTTATGACAAGCTATAAAATGTGCCATCTTAGAGAATCTATCCACAACAACAAAAATAGAATCCCTCCCCTTCTTAGTCCTAGGCAACCCCAAAATAAAGTCCATAGAAATGTCAATCCAAGTTCTTTTTAAGAATAGCACGCAAAAGTGTTCCCAAAGTTCTATTGACAACTTCAGTTTGTCCATCCGTTTGAGGATGACAAGTAGTAGAAAACGACAATTTTGTGCCAAGTTTAGCCCATAAAGTCTTCCAAAAGTAACTCAAGAATTTAACATCGCGACCAGAAACAATAGTCCTAGGCATGCCATGCAACGTAACGACTTCTCTAAAGAACAAATCCGCAATGTTTGAAGCATCATCGGTTTTATGACAAGCTATAAAATGTGCCATCTTAGAGAATCTATCCACAACAACAAAAATAGAATCCCTCCCCTTCTTAGTCGTAGGCAACCCCAAAATAAAGTCCATAGAAATGTCAATCCAAGTTCTTTTTAAGAATAGCACGCAAAAGTGTTCCCAAAGTTCTATTGACAACTTCAGTTTGTCCATCCGTTTGAGGATGACAAGTAGTAGAAAACGACAATTTTGTGCCAAGTTTAGCCCATAAAGTCTTCCAAAAGTAACTCAAGAATTTAACATCGCGACCAGAAACAATAGTCCTAGGCATGCCATGCAACTTAACGACTTCTCTAAAGAACAAATCCGCAATGTTTGAAGCATCATCGGTTTTATGACAAGCTATAAAATGTGCCATCTTAGAGAATCTATCCACAACAACAAAAATAGAATCCCTCCCCTTCTTAGTCCTAGGCAACCCCAAAATAAAGTCCATAGAAATGTCAATCCAAGTTCTTTTTAAGAATAGCACGCAAAAGTGTTCCCAAAGTTCTATTGACAACTTCAGTTTGTCCATCCGTTTGAGGATGACAAGTAGTAGAAAACGACAATTTTGTGCCAAGTTTAGCCCATAAAGTCTTCCAAAAGTAACTCAAGAATTTAACATCGCGACCAGAAACAATAGTCCTAGGCATGCCATGCAACCTAACGACTTCTCTAAAGAACAAATCCGCAATGTTTGAAGCATCATCGGTTTTATGACAAGCTATAAAATGTGCCATCTTAGAGAATCTATCCACAACAACAAAAATAGAATCCCTCCCCTTCTTAGTCTAGGCAACCCCAAAATAAAGTCCATAGAAATGTCAATCCAAGTTCTTTTTAAGAATAGCACGCAAAAGTGTTCCCAAAGTTCTATTGACAACTTCAGTTTGTCCATCCGTTTGAGGATGACAAGTAGTAGAAAACGACAATTTTGTGCCAAGTTTAGCCCATAAAGTCTTCCAAAAGTAACTCAAGAATTTAACATCGCGACCAGAAACAATAGTCCTAGGCATGCCATGCAACGTAACGACTTCTCTAAAGAACAAATCCGCAATGTTTGAAGCATCATCGGTTTTATGACAAGCTATAAAATGTGCCATCTTAGAGAATCTATCCACAACAACAAAAATAGAATCCCTCCCCTTCTTAGTCCTAGGCAACCCCAAAATAAAGTCCATAGAAATGTCAATCCAAGTTCTTTTTAAGAATAGCACGCAAAAGTGTTCCCAAAGTTCTATTGACAACTTCAGTTTGTCCATCCGTTTGAGGATGACAAGTAGTAGAAAACGACAATTTTGTGCCAAGTTTAGCCCATAAAGTCTTCCAAAAGTAACTCAAGAATTTAACATCGCGACCAGAAACAATAGTCCTAGGCATGCCATGCAACTTAACGACTTCTCTAAAGAACAAATCCGCAATGTTTGAAGCATCATCGGTTTTATGACAAGCTATAAAATGTGCCATCTTAGAGAATCTATCCACAACAACAAAAATAGAATCCCTCCCCTTCTTAGTCCTAGGCAACCCCAAAATAAAGTCCATAGAAATGTCAATCCAAGTTCTTTTTAAGAATAGCACGCAAAAGTGTTCCCAAAGTTCTATTGACAACTTCAGTTTGTCCATCCGTTTGAGGATGACAAGTAGTAGAAAACGACAATTTTGTGCCAAGTTTAGCCCATAAAGTCTTCCAAAAGTAACTCAAGAATTTAACATCGCGACCAGAAACAATAGTCCTAGGCATGCCATGCAACGTAACGACTTCTCTAAAGAACAAATCCGCAATGTTTGAAGCATCATCGGTTTTATGACAAGCTATAAAATGTGCCATCTTAGAGAATCTATCCACAACAACAAAAATAGAATCCCTCCCCTTCTTAGTCGTAGGCAACCCCAAAATAAAGTCCATAGAAATGTCAATCCAAGTTCTTTTTAAGAATAGCACGCAAAAGTGTTCCCAAAGTTCTATTGACAACTTCAGTTTGTCCATCCGTTTGAGGATGACAAGTAGTAGAAAACGACAATTTTGTGCCAAGTTTAGCCCATAAAGTCTTCCAAAAGTAACTCAAGAATTTAACATCGCGACCAGAAACAATAGTCCTAGGCATGCCATGCAACGTAACGACTTCTCTAAAGAACAAATCCGCAATGTTTGAAGCATCATCGGTTTTAATGACAAGCTATAAAATGTGCCATCTTAGAGAATCTATCCACAACAACAAAAATAGAATCCCTCCCCTTCTTAGTCTAGGCAACCCCAAAATAAAGTCCATAGAAATGTCAATCCAAGTTCTTTTTAAGAATAGCACGCAAAAGTGTTCCCAAAGTTCTATTGACAACTTCAGTTTGTCCATCCGTTTGAGGATGACAAGTAGTAGAAAACGACAATTTTGTGCCAAGTTTAGCCCATAAAGTCTTCAAAAGTAACTCAAGAATTTAACATCGCGACCAGAAACAATAGTCCTAGGCATGCCATGCAACCTAACGACTTCTCTAAAGAACAAATCCGCAATGTTTGAAGCATCATCGGTTTTATGACAAGCTATAAAATGTGCCATCTTAGAGAATCTATCCACAACAACAAAAATAGAATCCCTCCCCTTCTTAGTCTAGGCAACCCCAAAATAAAGTCCATAGAAATGTCAATCCAAGTTCTTTTTAAGAATAGCACGCAAAAGTGTTCCCAAAGTTCTATTGACAACTTCAGTTTGTCCATCCGTTTGAGGATGACAAGTAGTAGAAAACGACAATTTTGTGCCAAGTTTAGCCCATAAAGTCTTCCAAAAGTAACTCAAGAATTTAACATCGCGACCAGAAACAATAGTCCTAGGCATGCCATGCAACGTAACGACTTCTCTAAAGAACAAATCCGCAATGTTTGAAGCATCATCGGTTTTATGACAAGCTATAAAATGTGCCATCTTAGAGAATCTATCCACAACAACAAAAATAGAATCCCTCCCCTTCTTAGTCTAGGCAACCCCAAAATAAAGTCCATAGAAATGTCAATCCAAGTTCTTTTTAAGAATAGCACGCAAAAGTGTTCCCAAAGTTCTATTGACAACTTCAGTTTGTCCATCCGTTTGAGGATGACAAGTAGTAGAAAACGACAATTTTGTGCCAAGTTTAGCCCATAAAGTCTTCCAAAAGTAACTCAAGAATTTAACATCGCGACCAGAAACAATAGTCCTAGGCATGCCATGCAACGTAACGACTTCTCTAAAGAACAAATCCGCAATGTTTGAAGCATCATCGGTTTTATGACAAGCTATAAAATGTGCCATCTTAGAGAATCTATCCACAACAACAAAAATAGAATCCCTCCCCTTCTTAGTCCTAGGCAACCCCAAAATAAAGTCCATAGAAATGTCAATCCAAGTTCTTTTTAAGAATAGCACGCAAAAGTGTTCCCAAAGTTCTATTGACAACTTCAGTTTGTCCATCCGTTTGAGGATGACAAGTAGTAGAAAACGACAATTTTGTGCCAAGTTTAGCCCATAAAGTCTTCCAATAGTAACTCAAGAATTTAACATCGCGACCAGAAACAATAGTCCTAGGCATTCCATGCAACGTAACGACTTCTCTAAAGAACAAATCCGCAATGTTTGAAGCATCATCGGTTTAATGACAAGCTATAAAATGTGCCATCTTAGAGAATCTATCCACAACAACAAAAATAGAATCCCTCCCCTTCTTAGTCGTAGGCAACCCCAAAATAAAGTCCATAGAAATGTCAATCCAAGTTCTTTTTAAGAATAGCACGCAAAAGTGTTCCCAAAGTTCTATTGACAACTTCAGTTTGTCCATCCGTTTGAGGATGACAAGTAGTAGAAAACGACAATTTTGTGCCAAGTTTAGCCCATAAAGTCTTCCAAAAGTAACTCAAGAATTTAACATCGCGACCAGAAACAATAGTCCTAGGCATGCCATGCAACTTAACGACTTCTCTAAAGAACAAATCCGCAATGTTTGAAGCATCATCGGTTTTATGACAAGCTATAAAATGTGCCATCTTAGAGAATCTATCCACAACAACAAAAATAGAATCCCTCCCCTTCTTAGTCCTAGGCAACCCCAAAATAAAGTCCATAGAAATGTCAATCCAAGTTCTTTTTAAGAATAGCACGCAAAAGTGTTCCCAAAGTTCTATTGACAACTTCAGTTTGTCCATCCGTTTGAGGATGACAAGTAGTAGAAAACGACAATTTTGTGCCAAGTTTAGCCCATAAAGTCTTCAAAAGTAACTCAAGAATTTAACATCGCGACCAGAAACAATAGTCCTAGGCATGCCATGCAACCTAACGACTTCTCTAAAGAACAAATCCGCAATGTTTGAAGCATCATCGGTTTTATGACAAGCTATAAAATGTGCCATCTTAGAGAATCTATCCACAACAACAAAAATAGAATCCCTCCCCTTCTTAGTCTAGGCAACCCCAAAATAAAGTCCATAGAAATGTCAATCCAAGTTCTTTTTAAGAATAGCACGCAAAAGTGTTCCCAAAGTTCTATTGACAACTTCAGTTTGTCCATCCGTTTGAGGATGACAAGTAGTAGAAAACGACAATTTTGTGCCAAGTTTAGCCCATAAAGTCTTCCAATAGTAACTCAAGAATTTAACATCGCGACCAGAAACAATAGTCCTAGGCATGCCATGCAACGTAACGACTTCTCTAAAGAACAAATCCGCAATGTTTGAAGCATCATCGGTTTTATGACAAGCTATAAAATGTGCCATCTTAGAGAATCTATCCACAACAACAAAAATAGAATCCCTCCCCTTCTTAGTCGTAGGCAACCCCAAAATAAAGTCCATAGAAATGTCAATCCAAGTTCTTTTTAAGAATAGCACGCAAAAGTGTTCCCAAAGTTCTATTGACAACTTCAGTTTGTCCATCCGTTTGAGGATGACAAGTAGTAGAAAACGACAATTTTGTGCCAAGTTTAGCCCATAAAGTCTTCCAAAAGTAACTCAAGAATTTAACATCGCGACCAGAAACAATAGTCCTAGGCATGCCATGCAACGTAACGACTTCTCTAAAGAACAAATCCGCAATGTTTGAAGCATCATCGGTTTATGACAAGCTATAAAATGTGCCATCTTAGAGAATCTATCCACAACAACAAAAATAGAATCCCTCCCCTTCTTAGTCTTAGGCAACCCCAAAATAAAGTCCATAGAAATGTCAATCCAAGTTCTTTTTAAGAATAGCACGCAAAAGTGTTCCCAAAGTTCTATTGACAACTTCAGTTTGTCCATCCGTTTGAGGATGACAAGTAGTAGAAAACGACAATTTTGTGCCAAGTTTAGCCCATAAAGTCTTCCAATAGTAACTCAAGAATTTAACATCGCGACCAGAAACAATAGTCCTAGGCATGCCATGCAACGTAACGACTTCTCTAAAGAACAAATCCGCAATGTTTGAAGCATCATCGGTTTTATGACAAGCTATAAAATGTGCCATCTTAGAGAATCTATCCACAACAACAAAAATAGAATCCCTCCCCTTCTTAGTCGTAGGCAACCCCAAAATAAAGTCCATAGAAATGTCAATCCAAGTTCTTTTTAAGAATAGCACGCAAAAGTGTTCCCAAAGTTCTATTGACAACTTCAGTTTGTCCATCCGTTTGAGGATGACAAGTAGTAGAAAACGACAATTTTGTGCCAAGTTTAGCCCATAAAGTCTTCCAAAAGTAACTCAAGAATTTAACATCGCGACCAGAAACAATAGTCCTAGGCATGCCATGCAACGTAACGACTTCTCTAAAGAACAAATCCGCAATGTTTGAAGCATCATCGGTTTATGACAAGCTATAAAATGTGCCATCTTAGAGAATCTATCCACAACAACAAAAATAGAATCCCTCCCCTTCTTAGTCCTAGGCAACCCCAAAATAAAGTCCATAGAAATGTCAATCCAAGTTCTTTTTAAGAATAGCACGCAAAAGTGTTCCCAAAGTTCTATTGACAACTTCAGTTTGTCCATCCGTTTGAGGATGACAAGTAGTAGAAAACGACAATTTTGTGCCAAGTTTAGCCCATAAAGTCTTCCAAAAGTAACTCAAGAATTTAACATCGCGACCAGAAACAATAGTCCTAGGCATGCCATGCAACCTAACGACTTCTCTAAAGAACAAATCCGCAATGTTTGAAGCATCATCGGTTTTATGACAAGCTATAAAATGTGCCATCTTAGAGAATCTATCCACAACAACAAAAATAGAATCCCTCCCCTTCTTAGTCTAGGCAACCCCAAAATAAAGTCCATAGAAATGTCAATCCAAGTTCTTTTTAAGAATAGCACGCAAAAGTGTTCCCAAAGTTCTATTGACAACTTCAGTTTGTCCATCCGTTTGAGGATGACAAGTAGTAGAAAACGACAATTTTGTGCCAAGTTTAGCCCATAAATTCTTCCAATAGTAACTCAAGAATTTAACATCGCGACCAGAAACAATAGTCCTAGGCATGCCATGCAACGTAACGACTTCTCTAAAGAACAAATCCGCAATGTTTGAAGCATCATCGGTTTTATGACAAGCTATAAAATGTGCCATCTTAGAGAATCTATCCACAAAAACAAAAATAGAATCCCTTCCCTTCTTAGTCCTAGGCAACCCGAAAATAAAGTCCATTGAAATGTCAATCCAAGTTCTTTTTAAGAATAGCACGCAAAAGTGTTCCCAATGTTCTATTGACAACTTCAGTTTGTCCATCCGTTTGAGGATGACAAATAGTAGAAAACAACAATTTTGTGCCAAGGTTAGCCATAAAGTCTTCAAAAAGTAACTCAAGAATTTAACATCGCGACCAGAAACAATAGTCCTAGGCATGCCATTCAACTTAACGACTTCTCCAAAGAACAAATCCGCAATGTTTGAAGCATCATCGTGTTAGAGTAGGTGCACGTCGAGCCAAGTGTTGGCCGACTGTTCACGATGAAACTCTTTGTATAAACGATCTTTATTTTAATAATATTTCAATTTATTAATTTGGCGCATCTTTATCTTTATACCCATGCTTGTTGCATAGATAAAGTCCTTGAATATACAAATAGTAGAAAGAATATGAGATGCTCATATGATGAGTATCATGAAACTCATATTTGGAATACTGTATATTCTAAACCGTTCCTAGTCGATTCAGCCGCCACTAAGAAGGATAAAGGCCGCTCGAGTTAGAGACTAGTATCTGCGATGTGAGTACCATGTTTCATTGGTAGGGGACATTGTGATGTCCGAGCATGCAGATAGGTGCTCCTGGTAGAGTGCACTGAACAACCCTCTATAAAGGACTTTCCAAGTGGTTCTCACTTATCGAGTGGAAACGTCCTAGTTTATGGTTGTACACCATTAGTCCTTATGACCCGGGACAACATTGAGACTCTATATGCTAGCGTTCCACTTTGACTTGTTTACCGACTCTTATGGGGTCATTAGGTGGCAAGATTGGGTGTTACGGCGAAACATATAGGAGTCGATGCATTGTAGTCGGGGATTCACCGCTTACCTACGGGTATGGATATCCTATGTGTTTTTCATGTATGTGTGGGTTGAAATCTCTGATCAGAGTATGGTGGTAATTATGAAAGGGGTTTCATAGATTACACCATCGATGCAACCACGACATGACACATAGTATCGATTCATTGACAACTCTCGATATACCAATAGTTGTCGAATCGGTCGGGATATATGAGCTGAAGGGACCGTACTGTACGCTAACCATAATTGAATGGTTCTTGCAGGCACTATCATGTGATACCTAGGGAATCACGTAAGCGATGCTGCTAGGCGTTTAACGTGATTGGTTGGGTACTATCAGACTTGAGTTCTGACGTTCTTACTATCAAGGAGTTGATAAGTAAGAATGGAGCAATTGGGGTATGCTCGTATAAGGACATGTTTAGTCCGAATCACATTGAGATGTGAACCCACGGCTAGTTGTATCAATGAACCATTGAGGGCCACACAAGTACTTGCTTAGTAAATCCCGAAGAGAAGTAAAATAGTTCAATGTGTTGAACGGCTTATAAATGTGTTTATAAGCGTAAAGAAAATTAGAAGTATGACTTCTATGAGAGAAATATAAATTTTAATTTATGGAAGTGTTCCTAAGATTAAAATTTGGCCAAGTAAATAATGTAGTTGAAAATTGTGATTTTCATAAACATTGTTGTGGACTAAATTAAATTAATTCAAGTGTTGAATTAATTAAACACTAGTGGACCTAGTAGAGTCTAAATAATTAAATTAATTCAAGTGTTGAATTAATTAAATAATATTGAGTCTTGTAGAGCTCAATTAAAATAATTATTTAACTAGTGAGACTTGAATAAATTCAAGTAGTATTTAATTAATCTCAAATGTGTTTGAGATAATTAAAATTTAGTCTAATGGTTTTTAATGTGTTAAAAACCTATATTATATGCATGTACATTCTAGGGTTTGCATGCTTGGGGAGGTGAAGGGTTGGAGACTAGGCATGCAACTTTTTGTTGCTTTTGAGAGTTGCTTTTCTCACAACCTAGACTCAACTTCTCTCCCTCATTCACACTCTACCTTGGCCGAAAAAATTGGGGCTTTTTCTCTCAAAAATTTTTCTTTCCTTTGTTCTTCATTTTCTTGGAGAAAAATTCATCTCTTTGATAAATCTTCAAATATTTCTAGTGCAATATTTGAAGGGGTTTACAAAGCTAAGTGGTGGGCCTAATTCTTGGAGGATTGGAGGTGGAAGCTTGTAGACTTATCTTGCCAAGAAGAGCTTAGTTGCTAGCAACTAAGTTGGAGCCATCATCAACTTCTTGAAGTTGATAGGTAAAAATCCTAAATCATCCTATGCATGGTTTTAGTTTATTTGTAAATATTGCACAAAACAATGAGGGGGCCGAAAATTTGTCTCAAAAATTTTGTTTTTCGCTTCCGTTGCGTTTCCGGCCTCCGTAACCGGTCCGCTTTCAAGTGGTATCCGAGCTAAGGTTACGGTTTTTGTGTAATATTTGCATAATATTATGTTGAGATCGATTTCTAACCGTTTGAGATTTTTTTGTGCAAGAAAACTCAAGGGCCGAAAATTTTGAAGAAAAACAAAAAAAAAAAAAAAAATGATTTTTCGGGCAGCATGTTGCTGCCCGAGGGCTGCCCGAGCTGCCCTGAAATTTCGGGCAGCAAAGGGCAGCCCGAGGGGCTGCCCGAATAAGTCCAGCTTTCAAAATAAAAAAAAAAAAATTTTTTTGTTGTTGCCGGAATCCGGCGACGGAGCTCCGGCGACGGCGATGACGGCTAGGGTTTCCAAAAGTGTTTTGGACAATCTTAGTGTCATGGGCCTTGAGATGTTGGGCCATTGGATGGCCAACATAATTTGTGAAATTTAAATGGGCCTAAATATTTTTGGTGAAAAATGGTTTTTGGGCCCTTAAGTTTAAATTTACAATTGTTGCACATATTTTCTCATAAAATAAATAATTGAAGTAGGACTTTAATTATTTATAGTAAATTGTGATTTACAAGAAATTCGATTATAAATAAATTAATTTGAAAGTAGACAAAGGTGTTTGTATACTTTGTTAATTTAATTTATAATTGTGGCGGTTAGTGATTGGATCAAGATATATAATATTGGATCAATTAATTATAGTGATAATTAATTGATGGTGTATGATATGTGATATTATGCATGAAGGATGATCAAAAGCCCAAGCCCAATTTGCTAGGTGTATGCTAGGATATTTGTGTTGTATGATTGTAATAATTATCAATTTATAAAGTGGGCTTGGTTTATGGCCCGTTCCCACCCCATGAGATGTATCCCTATGTGCCATGGATATTTAATTGTAAATATTAGAATAGGGGAAGATCAAGATTGGAAGATGGTGGCCTTGGTGATTATGAAGATCGAAGACATGTAATATTGGATGCTAATGTAATAATTTAGTTGCATTGCATCCCTGCATTTACCCTAGGATTGGACCTAGGCCCGTGTTTGGCTCACACGGGCCATTAGTTTTGGGGCGATTGATCATCCTTGTACTGTTTTCTATTTATAATATATGCATGATATGTTATAAATAATGAGTATGTGCGTTATTATTATTATAATAACAAAGTTGCATGAATCCGGCAAACATACGATCAAACATGGCGAGCTTTTAAAATAAAATTAATGATGAGACCTTTCAAAATTAAAAACCCTCATTTTGAATAAGATTCAAAATTAATATCAAGTCCGAAAAGGGGAATTATAAATTTGTTTATAATTTCCTTGTCTTCCATCGACAATGGATGCATGATGAACGCTACCCGTACTCGGGGCTCGGCTCATATTATTGAGGGGGCCCTGGGTGCCGGAAAGCTGTGACATCCATTGACATGGTGATGTGAACTACGTGGAACTCCCATGATTTCGGCTCATATTATTGAGGGAACTCATGGCGACCGTCCATTAAGGTTCAATATCGATGGGTTAGGCTTGACACGTAAAGATGAACGACGTCATATTATTGGGTCCTAATCAAACGTGAGACAAAAGTATACGTAGAGGGTTGCATGGCGATGCAATTGGAAACTACCTTTTAGGAATTGTGATGGCCGATATTATTCGGGATCACAATTCGCTAATTGGACCTTACGTACCTTCTGAGGAAAGTGTTTCCCGTTTTCACTAGAGGGTAGTGAAAATGTCAAAACAGTGGGAGCGATTATTTATAAAGTAAAAGTCCAAACTTTATATCTTATTAAATATTTTAAAATAGTCATTAACATTTATCTGTTTTACTTTTCAGTACAATCTTTGACATGTCATCAATTCGCAACCCGTTTTCGGTCATTCTCGAAAAACACATTCTAACCGGACCAAACTATATCACTTGGCTAAGAAATTTAAAGATTGTCCTAAACTCGGAGAAGATCGCATATACACTTACTGAGGCGCCCCCTGCTGAGGCTCCTATAGGCTGCACTCCTGAGGAATTGCAGACCTACAAGGATTGGTGCGACCATGACTTGAAGGCGAAGTGTTATATGCAGGCTTCGATGAACGATGAGCTACAAAGGCGATTCGAGGATGCTAAGAATGCTGCTGACATTCATATGCACCTCAAGGAGCTCTTCGGTGAGCAGACTCGGCCTTTGAGGCATGCCACAGTGAAGGAGCTCATCACTTTACGCATGCGAGATGGGACTTCGGTCCATGAGCATGGCCTAAAGTTGATTGGGCTCGTGGACAAGCTCGTGGGCATGGATTTGATCTTGCCATCGGAGTTGACCACGGATGTGTTGCTGTTGTCACTGCCCAGCTCTTTCGATCCTTTTGTCGTGAACTTCAACATGAACAAGCTTGAGCCCAGCCTTGAAGAGTTGGTGAACATGCTTGTGACCTTTGAGTCCACGATCAAGAAGGAGAAGCAGGTTCTTTTTGTGGGCTCTTCATCTGGCACGAAGACCGGTCCACCTGGGAAGGGAAAGAAGCGTTCTTTCCAGCGTACCAAGAAGAGCGAGCCCTTGAAGAGGCAGACTTCGAGTCCCGTAGTGGCAGCCGCGCCAGTGAAGGCTGAAAAGACTGTTGACATCTGTCACCACTGCAAGAAGCCTGGACATTGGAGGCGTAATTGCAGGGAATATCTTGCGCAGAAGGGTTCTGCCAAAGGTATGTTCTTTATTGAAGTAAATATCTCGATTAACTCTACTTCTTGGGTATTGGATACCGGCTGTGGCTCACATCTCTGTAACGATTTGCAGGTGATGGGAAGAAGTAGAAGGCTCCGAGAGGGTGAGACCTTCTTAAGGATGGGCAATGGAGCAAGAGTTGCTGCCAAGGCCATAGGAGATGTTTGTTTAATTTTGAACAATGATTTTAAGTTTGTATTAAGAGATGTTTTATTTGTACCAGACTTGATTAAAAACATTATTTCCATTCCTATGCTTGATATTGATGGATATTCTTGTTTATTTGGCAAAGGTGTTTGCAATATTTACAAGAATGAATGTTTAGTTGGTACCGGTGAACTTGAAAACAATCTCTACACCTTAAAATTAAAAGATATTCCACTTAACAATGTCCAAACGATAACAACAACAAATAAGCGCAAACAAGATACTCTTAATTCGGCACAATTATGGCATGCTCGATTAGGTCATATATCCCTAAGAAGGATGAACAAGCTAGTGGGAGTTGGCATGTTTGATATGTCTGATATTAACGCTCTCACGACTTGTGAATCCTGTCTGAAAGGAAAGATGACCAAAATTCCCTTTAAGGGCCATGCGGAGCGAGCCAAAGGGTTATTGGATTTGATCCATACCGATGTGTGCGGTCCGCTTAGCATCACCACTAAGCATGGACATGCCTACTTCATCACCTTTACCGATGACCATTCGAGGTATGGGTATGTGTATTTGATGAAATACAAGTCTGAAGCCTTTGAAAGGTTCAAAGAATTCAGAAGTGAAGTAGAGAAGCAATTGGGACGAAGCATCAAGACACTTCGATCGGATCGAGGTGGTGAGTACTTGAGTGCCGAGTTCCAAGAGTATCTTAGAGAGAATGGGATTCTCTCGCAGTGGACTCCGCCCGCTACACCACAGTTGAATGGTGTTTCGGAGCGTCGTAACCGGACTTTGATGGACATGGTTCGGTCTATGATGGGGTTCACGGAGTTGCCGCCATCCTTTTGGGGATATGCGCTTGAAACAGCGGCAATGTTGTTGAACAATGTCCATACAAAGGCAGTTGACAAGACTCCATATGAGATATGGATGGGTAAGCCTCCCAAGTATTCTTATCTAAGAATATGGGGGTGTCCTGCTTATGTGAAGCAGACAGTGGGAGATAAATTGGATAGTCGATCCATTTTATGCTACTTTGTGGGATATCCAAAGAATTCAATTGGATATTACTTCTATCATCCCCAAGAAACAAAGGTGTTTGTTTCTAGGAACGCAACCTTTTTGGAAAAGGAATTTCTATTGGATAGAAAAGGCGAGATGATAGAACTCGAAGAGGTTCGAGAGACACCCACAGTTGTAGAACCCACACCCGAGAAGCCAAGTGAGGAGATACAAGCTCCTAGAAGAACCGAGAGAGTCTCGAGACCACCTGTGAGGTATGGTCTGCTTCTTGAAGAGGGCCATGATGAGCCTAATCTTGGATGTGATCCAAGGACCTTCAAGGAAGCGTTATCTGATGCCGATTCATCCAAATGGCTTGAAGCAATGGAATCTGAGATGAATTCCATGCATTCGAACCAAGTGTGGAATCTCGTGGATCCACCTGAGGGAATTGTTCCCATAGGGTGTAAATGGATTTACAAGAGGAAACTTGGGGCGGATGGGAAGGTATTGACCTTCAAGGCGCGACTGGTAGCAAAAGGGTATACTCAAAGGCAAGGTGTTGACTATGAGGAAACCTTTTCTCCAGTTGCGATGTTCAAGTCCATTAGGATTTTGCTAGCCATAGCTGCATGGTATGACTATGAGATATGGCAGATGGATGTCAAGACTGCCTTCCTTAATGGGGATATTAAGGAAGAGATTTACATGTCTCAACCTGAAGGGTTTACATCTATCGGAAGTGAGCATATGGTATGCAAACTTCAAAGATCTATTTATGGTCTTAAGCAGGCATCTAGGAGCTGGAACCTCAGATTCGATAGTACAATCAAAGAGTTTGGTTTTACTAAGAATCCTGAGGAACCCTGTGTGTATAAGAAGGTCAGTGGGAGTGCTGTGACATTCCTTGTTCTTTATGTTGATGACATTCTACTCATTGGGAATGATGTAGGAATGTTGCAATCAACAAAGATATGGTTAGCAAGTAAGTTCTCAATGCAGGACTTGGGTGAAGCATCTTTTGTATTGGGAATACAGATCTATAGAGATAGATCAAAAAGATTGCTTGGTCTCACCCAGTCCACATACATTGATACCATCGTGAAGCGGTTCTCGATGGATGAGTCCAAGAGAGGACATCTACCAATGTGTCATGGCGTGTCCCTATCCAAGTCTATGTCTCCCAAGACTGATGCAGAGATAGCGGCGATGACACGAATTCCGTATGCTTCGGCTATTGGTAGTATCATGTATGGGATGATATCTACACGTCCTGACGTGGCATTTGCACTAAGTGTAGTGAGTAGATATCAATCCAACCCTGGTCTTCCACACTGGAAAGCTGTGAAAGACATCCTCAAGTATTTGAGAAGGACCAATAAGTTGTTCTTGGTCTATGGGGGTGGAGAACTAAAATTGGAAGGCTATACCGACTCTAGCTTCCAAAGCGATGTTGATGACTCGAAGTCAACCTCCGGATTCATATTCATGCTCAATGGTGGTGCTGTCTCTTGGAAGAGTTCCAAGCAAGACAGTACTGCGGATTCCACCACTGAGGCAGAATACATTGCTGCATCGGCTGCAGCAAAGGAGGCTGTTTGGATTAGGAATTTCGTCCAAGAGTTGGGCGTCATTCCAAATGGAGTTGCTCCTATCCCGGTGATGTGCGACAACACGGGAGCCATAGCTCAGGCGAAGGAGCCAAGGTCTCATCAGAAGTCCAAACACGTATTGAGAAAGTACCACATCCTCAGAGAGATCGTGGAAAGAGGAGATGTCGTGATTGACAAAGTCGGCTCCGCAGATAATGTTGCTGATCCACTAACTAAGCCTTTACCAGGACCATCGTTCGAGAAGCATCGCGAATCAATGGGTCTAAAGTATATAGGTAGTTGGCTCTAGTGCAAGTGGGAGATTGTTAGAGTAGGTGCACGTCGAGCCAAGTGTTGGCCGACTGTTCACGATGAAACTCTTTGTATAAACGATCTTTATTTTAATAATATTTCAATTTATTAATTTGGCGCATCTTTATCTTTATACCCATGCTTGTTGCATAGATAAAGTCCTTGAATATACAAATAGTAGAAAGAATATGAGATGCTCATATGATGAGTATCATGAAACTCATATTTGGAATACTGTATATTCTAAACCGTTCCTAGTCGATTCAGCCGCCACTAAGAAGGATAAAGGCCGCTCGAGTTAGAGACTAGTATCTGCGATGTGAGTACCATGTTTCATTGGTAGGGGACATTGTGATGTCCGAGCATGCAGATAGGTGCTCCTGGTAGAGTGCACTGAACAACCCTCTATAAAGGACTTTCCAAGTGGTTCTCACTTATCGAGTGGAAACGTCCTAGTTTATGGTTGTACACCATTAGTCCTTATGACCCGGGACAACATTGAGACTCTATATGCTAGCGTTCCACTTTGACTTGTTTACCGACTCTTTTGGGGTCATTAGGTGGCAAGATTGGGTGTTACGGCGAAACATATAGGAGTCGATGCATTGTAGTCGGGGATTCACCGCTTACCTACGGGTATGGATATCCTATGTGTTTTTCATGTATGTGTGGGTTGAAATCTCTGATCAGAGTATGGTGGTAATTATGAAAGGGGTTTCATAGATTACACCATCGATGCAACCACGACATGACACATAGTATCGATTCATTGACAACTCTCGATATACCAATAGTTGTCGAATCGGTCGGGATATATGAGCTGAAGGGACCGTACTGTACGCTAACCATAATTGAATGGTTCTTGCAGGCACTATCATGTGATACCTAGGGAATCACGTAAGCGATGCTGCTAGGCGTTTAACGTGATTGGTTGGGTACTATCAGACTTGAGTTCTGACGTTCTTACTATCAAGGAGTTGATAAGTAAGAATGGAGCAATTGGGGTATGCTCGTATAAGGACATGTTTAGTCCGAATCACATTGAGATGTGAACCCACGGCTAGTTGTATCAATGAACCATTGAGGGCCACACAAGTACTTGCTTAGTAAATCCCGAAGAGAAGTAAAATAGTTCAATGTGTTGAACGGCTTATAAATGTGTTTATAAGCGTAAAGAAAATTAGAAGTATGACTTCTATGAGAGAAATATAAATTTTAATTTATGGAAGTGTTCCTAAGATTAAAATTTGGCCAAGTAAATAATGTAGTTGAAAATTGTGATTTTCATAAACATTGTTGTGGACTAAATTAAATTAATTCAAGTGTTGAATTAATTAAACACTAGTGGACCTAGTAGAGTCTAAATAATTAAATTAATTCAAGTGTTGAATTAATTAAATAATATTGAGTCTTGTAGAGCTCAATTAAAATAATTATTTAACTAGTGAGACTTGAATAAATTCAAGTAGTATTTAATTAATCTCAAATGTGTTTGAGATAATTAAAATTTAGTCTAAGGTTTTTAATGTGTTAAAAACTATATTGTATGCATGTCATTCTAGGGTTTGCATGCTTTGGGGAGGTGAAGGGTTGGAGACTAGGCATGCAACTTTTTGTTGCTTTTGAGAGTTGCTTTTCTCACAACCTAGACTCAACTTCTCTCCCTCATTCACACTCTACCTTGGCCGAAAAAATTGGGGCTTTTTCTCTCAAAAATTTTTCTTTCCTTTGTTCTTCATTTTCTTGGAGAAAAATTCATCTCTTTGATAAATCTTCAAATATTTCTAGTGCAATATTTGAAGGGGTTTACAAAGCTAAGTGGTGGGCCTAATTCTTGGAGGATTGGAGGTGGAAGCTTGTAGACTTATCTTGCCAAGAAGAGCTTAGTTGCTAGCAACTAAGTTGGAGCCATCATCAACTTCTTGAAGTTGATAGGTAAAAATCCTAAATCATCCTATGCATGGTTTTAGTTTATTTGTAAATATTGCACAAAACAATGAGGGGGCCGAAAATTTGTCTCAAAAATTTTGTTTTTCGCTTCCGTTGCGTTTCCGGCCTCCGTAACCGGTCCGCTTTCACATCGGTTTTATGACAAGCTATAAAATGTGCCATCTTAGAGAATCTATCCACAACAACAAAAATAGAATCCCTCCCCTTCTTACTCCTAGGCAACCCCAAAATAAAGTCCATAGAAATGTCAATCCAAGTTCTTTTTAAGAATAGCACGCAAAAGTGTTCCCAAAGTTCTATTGACAACTTCAGTTTGTCCATCCGTTTGAGGATGACAAGTAGTAGAAAACAACAATTTTGTGCCAAGTTTAGCCCATAAAGTCTTCAAAAGTAACTCAAGAATTTAACATCGCGACCAGAAACAATAGTCCTAGGCATGCCATGCAACCTAACGACTTCTCTAAAGAACAAATCCGCAATGTTTGAAGCATCATCGGTTTAATGACAAGCTATAAAATGTGCCATCTTAGAGAATCTATCCACAACAACAAAAAT
The DNA here is from genome assembly GCF_022965805.1 of Primulina eburnea. Classification (NCBI taxonomy): domain Eukaryota; kingdom Viridiplantae; phylum Streptophyta; class Magnoliopsida; order Lamiales; family Gesneriaceae; genus Primulina; species Primulina eburnea. The sequence continues at coordinate 83,315 of NW_027331372.1, forward strand.
AGAATCCCTCCCCTTCTTAGTCCTAGGCAACCCCAAAATAAAGTCCATAGAAATGTCAATCAAGTTCTTTTTAAGAATAGCACGCAAAAGTGTTCCCAAAGTTCTATTGACAACTTCAGTTTGTCCATCCGTTTGAGGATGACAAGTAGTAGAAAACAACAATTTTGTGCCAAGTTTAGCCCATAAAGTCTTCCAAAAGTAACTCAAGAATTTAACATCGCGACCAGAAACAATAGTCCTAGGCATGCCATGCAACCTAACGACTTCTCTAAAGAACAAATCCGCAATGTTTGAAGCATCATCGGTTTTATGACAAGCTATAAAATGTGCCATCTTAGAGAATCTATCCACAACAACAAAAATAGAATCCCTCCCCTTCTTAGTCCTAGGCAACCCCAAAATAAAGTCCATAGAAATGTCAATCCAAGTTCTTTTTAAGAATAGCACGCAAAAGTGTTCCCAAAGTTCTATTGACAACTTCAGTTTGTCCATCCGTTTGAGGATGACAAGTAGTAGAAAACAACAATTTTGTGCCAAGTTTAGCCCATAAAGTCTTCCAAAAGTAACTCAAGAATTTAACATCGCGACCAGAAACAATAGTCCTAGGCATGCCATGCAACCTAACGACTTCTCTAAAGAACAAATCCGCAATGTTTGAAGCATCATCGGTTTTATGACAAGCTATAAAATGTGCCATCTTAGAGAATCTATCCACAACAACAAAAATAGAATCCCTTCCCTTCTTAGTCCTAGGCAACCCAAAATAAAGTCCATAGAAATGTCAATCCAAGTTCTTTTTAAGAATAGCACGCAAAAGTGTTCCCAAGTTCTATTGACAACTTCAGTTTGTCCATCCGTTTGAGGATGACAAGTAGTAGAAAACAACAATTTTGTGCCAAGTTTAGCCCATAAAGTCTTCCAAAAGTAACTCAAGAATTTAACATCGCGACCAGAAACAATAGTCCTAGGCATGCCATGCAACCTAACGACTTCTCTAAAGAACAAATCCGCAATGTTTGAAGCATCATCGGTTTTATGACAAGCTATAAAATGTGCCATCTTAGAGAATCTATCCACAACAACAAAAATAGAATCCCTCCCCTTCTTAGTCCTAGGCAACCCCAAAATAAAGTCCATAGAAATGTCAATCCAAGTTATTTTTAAGAATAGCACGCAAAAGTGTTCCCAAAGTTCTATTGACAACTTCAGTTTGTCCATCCGTTTGAGGATGACAAGTAGTAGAAAACAACAATTTTGTGCCAAGTTTAGCCCATAAAGTCTTCCAAAAGTAACTCAAGAATTTAACATCGCGACCAGAAACAATAGTCCTAGGCATGCCATGCAACCTAACGACTTCTCTAAAGAACAAATCCGCAATGTTTGAAGCATCATCGGTTTTATGACAAGCTATAAAATGTGCCATCTTAGAGAATCTATCCACAACAACAAAAATAGAATCCCTCCCCTTCTTAGTCCTAGGCAACCCCAAAATAAAGTCCATAGAAATGTCAATCCAAGTTCTTTTTAAGAATAGCACGCAAAAGTGTTCCCAAAGTTCTATTGACAACTTCAGTTTGTCCATCCGTTTGAGGATGACAAGTAGTAGAAAACAACAATTTTGTGCCAAGTTTAGCCCATAAAGTCTTCCAAAAGTAACTCAAGAATTTAACATCGCGACCAGAAACAATAGTCCTAGGCATGCCATGCAACCTAACGACTTCTCTAAAGAACAAATCCGCAATGTTTGAAGCATCATCGGTTTTATGACAAGCTATAAAATGTGCCATCTTAGAGAATCTATCCACAACAACAAAAATAGAATCCCTCCCCTTCTTAGTCCTAGGCAACCCCAAAATAAAGTCCATAGAAATGTCAATCCAAGTTCTTTTTAAGAATAGCACGCAAAAGTGTTCCCAAAGTTCTATTGACAACTTCAGTTTGTCCATCCGTTTGAGGATGACAAGTAGTAGAAAACAACAATTTTGTGCCAAGTTTAGCCCATAAAGTCTTCCAAAAGTAACTCAAGAATTTAACATCGCGACCAGAAACAATAGTCCTAGGCATGCCATGCAACCTAACGACTTCTCTAAAGAACAAATCCGCAATGTTTGAAGCATCATCGGTTTTATGACAAGCTATAAAATGTGCCATCTTAGAGAATCTATCCACAACAACAAAAATAGAATCCCTCCCCTTCTTAGTCCTAGGCAACCCCAAAATAAAGTCCATAGAAATGTCAATCCAAGTTCTTTTTAAGAATAGCACGCAAAAGTGTTCCCAAAGTTCTATTGACAACTTCAGTTTGTCCATCCGTTTGAGGATGACAAGTAGTAGAAAACAACAATTTTGTGCCAAGTTTAGCCCATAAAGTCTTCCAATAGTAACTCAAGAATTTAACATCGCGACCAGAAACAATAGTCCTAGGCATGCCATGCAACCTAACGACTTCTCTAAAGAACAAATCCGCAATGTTTGAAGCATCATCGGTTTTATGACAAGCTATAAAATGTGCCATCTTAGAGAATCTATCCACAACAACAAAAATAGAATCCCTCCCTTCTTAGTCCTAGGCAACCCAAAATAAAGTCCATAGAAATGTCAATCCAAGTTCTTTTTAAGAATAGCACGCAAAAGTGTTCCCAAAGTTCTATTGACAACTTCAGTTTGTCCATCCGTTTGAGGATGACAAGTAGTAGAAAACAACAATTTTGTGCCAAGTTTAGCCCATAAAGTCTTCCAAAAGTAACTCAAGAATTTAACATCGCGACCAGAAACAATAGTCCTAGGCATGCCATGCAACCTAACGACTTCTCTAAAGAACAAATCCGCAATGTTTGAAGCATCATCGGTTTTATGACAAGCTATAAAATGTGCCATCTTAGAGAATCTATCCACAACAACAAAAATAGAATCCCTCCCCTTCTTAGTCCTAGGCAACCCCAAAATAAAGTCCATAGAAATGTCAATCCAAGTTCTTTTTAAGAATAGCACGCAAAAGTGTTCCCAAAGTTCTATTGACAACTTCAGTTTGTCCATCCGTTTGAGGATGACAAGTAGTAGAAAACAACAATTTTGTGCCAAGTTTAGCCCATAAAGTCTTCCAAAAGTAACTCAAGAATTTAACATCGCGACCAGAAACAATAGTCCTAGGCATGCCATGCAACCTAACGACTTCTCTAAAGAACAAATCCGCAATGTTTGAAGCATCATCGGTTTATGACAAGCTATAAAATGTGCCATCTTAGAGAATCTATCCACAACAACAAAAATAGAATCCCTCCCCTTCTTAGTCCTAGGCAACCCCAAAATAAAGTCCATAGAAATGTCAATCCAAGTTCTTTTTAAGAATAGCACGCAAAAGTGTTCCCAAAGTTCTATTGACAACTTCAGTTTGTCCATCCGTTTGAGGATGACAAGTAGTAGAAAACAACAATTTTGTGCCAAGTTTAGCCCATAAAGTCTTCCAAAAGTAACTCAAGAATTTAACATCGCGACCAGAAACAATAGTCCTAGGCATGCCATGCAACCTAACGACTTCTCTAAAGAACAAATCCGCAATGTTTGAAGCATCATCGGTTTTATGACAAGCTATAAAATGTGCCATCTTAGAGAATCTATCCACAACAACAAAAATAGAATCCCTCCCATTCTTAGTCCTAGGCAACCCAAAATAAAGTCCATAGAAATGTCAATCCAAGTTCTTTTTAAGAATAGCACGCAAAAGTGTTCCCAAAGTTCTATTGACAACTTCAGTTTGTCCATCCGTTTGAGGATGACAAGTAGTAGAAAACGACAATTTTGTGCCAAGTTTAGCACATAAATTCTTCCAATAGTAACTCAAGAATTTAACATCGCGACCAGAAACAATAGTCCTAGGCATGCCATGCAACGTAACGACTTCTCTAAAGAACAAATCCGTAATGTTTGAAGCATCATCGGTTTTATGACAAGCTATAAAATGTGCCATCTTAGAGAATCTATCCACAACAACAAAAATAGAATCCCTTCCCTTCTTAGTCCTAGGCAATCCCAAAATAAAGTCCATAGAAATGTCAATCCAAGTTCTTTTTAAGAATAGCACGCAAAAGTGTTCCCAATGTTCTATTGACAACTTCAGTTTGTCCATCCGTTTGAGGATGACAAATAGTAGAAAACAACAATTTTGTGCCAAGGTTAGCCATAAAGTCTTCAAAAGTAACTCAAGAATTTAACATCGCGACCAGAAACAATAGTCCTAGGCATGCCATTCAACTTAACGACTTCTCCAAAGAACAAATCCGCAATGTTTGAAGCATCATCGGTTTTATGACAAGCTATAAAATGTGCCATCTTAGAGAATCTATCCACAACAACAAAAATAGAATCCCTCCCCTTCTTACTCCTAGGCAACCCCAAAATAAAGTCCATAGAAATGTCAATCCAAGTTCTTTTTAAGAATAGCACGCAAAAGTGTTCCCAAAGTTCTATTGACAACTTCAGTTTGTCCATCCGTTTGAGGATGACAAGTAGTAGAAAACGACAATTTTGTGCCAAGTTTAGCCCATAAATTCTTCCAATAGTAACTCAAGAATTTAACATCGCGACCAGAAACAATAGTCCTAGGCATTCCATGCAACGTAACGACTTCTCTAAAGAACAAATCCACAATGTTTGAAGCATCATCGGTTTAATGACAAGCTATAAAATGTGCCATCTTAGAGAATCTATCCACAACAACAAAAATAGAATCCCTCCCCTTCTTAGTCTTAGGCAACCCCAAAATAAAGTCCATAGAAATTTCAATCCAAGTTCTTTTTAAGAATAGCACGCAAAAGTGTTCCCAAAGTTCTATTGACAACTTCAGTTTGTCCATCCGTTTGAGGATGACAAGTAGTAGAAAACAACAATTTTGTGCCAAGTTAGCCCATAAAGTCTTCAAAAGTAACTCAAGAATTTAACATCGCGACCAAAAACAATAGTCCTAGGCATGCCATGCAACCTAACGACTTCTCTAAAGAACAAATCCGCAATGTTTGAAGCATCATCGGTTTTATGACAAGCTATAAAAGTGCCATCATAGAGAATCTATCCACAACAACAAAAATAGAATCCCTCCCATTCTTAGTTCTAGGCAACCCTAAAATAAAGTCCATAGAAATGTCAATCCAAGTTATTTTTAAGAATAGCACGCAAAAGTGTTCCCAAAGTTCTATCGACAACTTCAGTTTTTCCATCCGTTTGAGGATGACAAGTAGTAGAAAACGACAATTTTGTGCCAAGTTTAGCACATAAATTCTTCCAATAGTAACTCAAGAATATAACATCGCGACCAGAAACAATAGTCCTAGGCATGCCATGCAACGTAACGACTTCTCTAAAGAACAAATCCGTAATGTTTGAAGCATCATCGGTTTTATGACAAGCTATAAAATGTGCCATCTTAGAGAATCTATCCACAAAAACAAAAATAGAATCCCTTCCCTTCTTAGTCCTAGGCAATCCGAAAATAAAGTCCATTGAAATGTCAATCCAAGTTCTTTTTAAGAATAGCACGCAAAAGTGTTCCCAATGTTCTATTGACAACTTCAGTTTGTCCATCCGTTTGAGGATGACAAGTAGTAGAAAACAACAATTTTGTGCCAAGGTTAGCCATAAAGTCTTCAAAAAGTAACTCAAGAATTTAACATCGCGACCAGAAACAATAGTCCTAGGCATGCCATTCAACTTAACGACTTCTCCAAAGAACAAATCCGCAATGTTTGAAGCATCATCGGTTTTATGACAAGCTATAAAATGTGCCATCTTAGAGAATCTATCCACAACAACAAAAATAGAATCCCTCCCCTTCTTACTCCTAGGCAACCCCAAAATAAAGTCCATAGAAATGTCAATCCAAGTTCTTTTTAAGAATAGCACGCAAAAGTGTTCCCAAAGTTCTATTGACAACTTCAGTTTGTCCATCCGTTTGAGGATGACAAGTAGTAGAAAACGACAATTTTGTGCCAAGTTTAGCCCATAAATTCTTCCCATAGTAACTCAAGAATTTAACATCGCGACCAGAAACAATAGTCCTAGGCATTCCATGCAACGTAACGACTTCTCTAAAGAACAAATCCACAATGTTTGAAGCATCATCGGTTTAATGACAAGCTATAAAATGTGCCATCTTAGAGAATCTATCCACAACAACAAAAATAGAATCCCTCCCCTTCTTAGTCGTAGGCAACCCCAAAATAAAGTCCATAGAAATGTCAATTCAAGTTCTTTTTAAGAATGGCACGCAAAAGTGTTCCCAAAGTTCTATTGACAACTTCAGTTTGTCCATCCGTTTGAGGATGACAAGTAGTAGAAAACGACAATTTTGTGCCAAATTTAGCCCATAAAGTCTTTGTAATAGCCGAGCCCGGTGTACGGTACGGTTTAAGCTTTATTGTGTTAATTGGGTTATGTGATTAGATGATTATAGTTGTGTTTTGGGCTATAGTATTATTGGTTATTATTTATTTGAGGTGTTAGTTGGTGTTGATTGTTCGTTTCAGCGTTTCGAATCGATTTTTAGTTGTTTTGTTACTGTTCATTGCCGTGAGTAGAGTGCACCCGCGCTCTTAGATGAGTGCCCCCGCGGTGTACTATTCATGATTTTGGTTTTGGAGGGCCGTGGCATCACCGCACCCGCGGCAGTGCAAGGACCGCACCCGCGGTGAGACCGCACCCGCGGTAATTGTAGCACCGCACCCGCGGTGTTCGTGCATGGGATTTATTCTGGTTGCCGTGAGCTTAGCGCACCCGCGGTGCTTGTGTGACCGCACCCGCGGTGTAAGTATGGGCGAGTTTTTAAGTCACTTTTTGGGAGTTGTTGGCCATACCTTATCCTATTCCTTCTCTTCTTTACCGATTTTCCCTCCATTGGCAAGGGTTTTCATCCATTTCTTTAGCTTCCTACCTTTGATTCTTGGAGTTATTTGGATTTCCGACTTGAGATCATCGTTCTCCGTGGTATAAGGAAGCTTAGGTAAGTTTTTGGTGCGATTCTAATGAGGTTTCGAGTTAAGGGTTATTTTGGATTTGATGTTTTGATGGTTCTATGGATTATTTAGCATGGACTCTTGGATTTAGTCTTGATATTGGTGTTATTTATGGATTATTGTTGTAGGTGGTGTACCAAGAGTATAGTTGGAGGTGTTCTATTGGTTTGTAACTGGAATTTCATCCTTTTTGCTCACATGATATTATATGTATTGTGTTTTAAAGGTTTCAAAGTGTTATTCCCTTCCATTGATCCATTGTTATGTATTGATTTCATTGATTATCTATTGGAGGCATTGATGTCTCACTATTGTTAAAAAGGGAATACAAGAGATATTATGAGATTGCGAAACGACGGCCTTAAATGCTATTGAGAATTCAAATGTTTTATTGGATTGATTAATCATAGCCATAGCATTGCATGCAATTAGATGATCATCGACCATAGGCTTTTATCCCCTCACAGTTATCGATTTATATCGATGGGATATTGGCAACCACAGTCACAGATACTATTGATATCAATCCAACCAGAGAAAAGAGAAATACCATCGTTTTGCTATCTATTGCCATTGCTATTGCTACAGTTATTGCTACGTTATTCATGTTTCAGAGTCGATGGTATTTATGATTTAAAAGCCATGTTTTACAGTGTATACTATGTATCATTGCTATGTAAGAGTTCCACTTGCTGAGATTTATTCTCATTTCAGTTATTTTCATGTGATGCAGATAAGAGCGACGGACCGAGACGTTGACTGTGGATGGGGGTCATATGCATACGAAGATTGGAAGGATGATTATTTTGTACCATTTTGTAACATGATCACACTAATGATATTTTGTATTTTGTTATGTCATTGGAATGATCATGTTGTTATTTTGTAAACACTTTTATAAAATGTATTTTGAAACTCCTTCCATGTTTGAAAGAAAATTTTAAATTCCGCTGTATTTTAATTGTATCGGGTCAGGGTGTCACATTTAGTGGTATCAGAGCGGTGTTCTTCGGACCAATGCATATGACTTCGTCTACTTTCAACTGTCCGGGTATGTTTTCTTGCATCTATCCATTGTTATATTTATTGATTGGTGTCTTGTGAGCAATTGTAGAGTATGCCTCCTAAGCGTAAGGCGGCAGAGGGTGAGGATAGTTCTTCCTCGAGAGTTGTCGACGAGTTCGGCAAGTTGCTTAAGGAGCAGGCTATGGTGCATAGCGATCAGATTCAACAGTTGCTCCGATTGCAAGGAGCAGGACAGGGTCGAGGCCAAGTGAGAGGTCAAGTTGCTCAGGCTGTTGGCACTGATGCCGTCTTTTCTTCTTTTAAGAGAATGGATCCACCGGAATTCGCAGGTAGCACCGATCCTCTAGTTGCTGTCGAGTGGGTCAAGGCGCTTGAAGCTATCTTCGATCATCTCCAGTATGAGGACAAAGACAGGATTAGCTGTGCAGTGTTCATGTTGGTTAAGGCTGCCCGTATCTGGTGGAATGCTACGAAAGTTGGAGTTGATGTTGCGACACTGAAGTGGTCAGAGTTCACTGACTTGTTCTACGACAAGTATTTCCCCGACGCACTTCGAGCGAGGAAGGTTACGGAGTTCTTGGAACTTAGACAGGGGAGCTTGGATGTTGGCCAGTATATTCTGAAGTTTGAGGAAGGTTGCCTATTTGCTCCGTATATTGCTTCGAACGACAAGGACAAGGGCGCTCATTTCATTCGAGGCCTTAGAGCGGAGATTCGTCGTGATATCAACATGTCTAAAGCTGTTACTTTCAAGGAGATTGTGTCCAAAGCATTGTTGGCCGAGCAAGACGAGAAGGACATCGCCAGGGAGAGGCAGGAGAGACACCAGGCCATTGCTCAGAGAGGCCAGGGTTCGAATCAGAGGGGCAGGGATCGTTTCAAGGGCAAGGGCAAGATGGAGCCGAGTTCTAGACCACCGCCAGTTCCATTTGATCCCGAGAAGCCACTGTGTCCAAAGTGTGGTAAGCATCATCGAGGAGAGTGCAGATTGGGCACTCATACTTGTTTTCGTTGTGGCGCGGCGGGTCACGTTGCTAGGAATTGCCCGAGGGGAGATAGCCAAGGGAAGGTGCAGGGTCGTATCTTTGCGATGACCAAGGAAGGTATTAATCGTGATTCTTCATTGATCTCTAGTACTATTTTGATTTCAGGCAGAGTAGCTACTACTTTGATTGATACTGGTGCTACTCATTCTTTTATGTCTGAATTATTTTTGAGATCTTTGGGTATAGTTCCTTCTGTTCTTCCCATTCAGCTTAATGTTGTTTTACCTTCGGGGGATGTCTTGTGCCCGACATCAATTGTCTTTGCGTGCCCTGTTCGTATTGAGGAGCGAGTTGTATTCGCTGATTTGATTGTTATCCCTATGGTTGCCTTCGATGTTATTCTTGGCATGGATTGGCTTTCGACTTACCGTGCAGTTATCGATTGTGTTGCTAAGAAGGTGACTTTTGCAGATGATGGCCAGGGAGGAGCGCTCGCCAGCACAGGTACTTCGCTGGTCCTTCCTTTTATTTCTTGCTTTGAGGCTGAGAGATTGTTGTGTAGAGGTTGCGATGGGTTTCTTGCTTCTATTGTGGATGTTGATAGATTGATTAAGTTGAATGTAGATGATATTGATGTGGTGAGAGAGTTTGCTGATGTGTTTGAGGATGATGTTCCGGGTTTGCCGCCGGATAGAGATGTTGAGTTTGTGATTGATTTAGCTCCAGGTACGGTTCCTATTTCTAAGGCTCCGTACCGAATGGCCCCTACCGAGATGAAGGAGTTGAAGACTCAGTTGCAGGATCTTTTAGACAAGGGCTTTATTCGTCCGAGTTCTTCGCCTTGGGGAGCTCCGGTTCTATTTGTCAAGAAGAAGGATGGTTCTTTGCGACTGTGTATCGACTACAGGGAGCTTAACAAAGTAACTGTCAAGAACAAGTATCCGTTGCCTCGGATAGATGATTTGTTTGATCAGCTCCATGGTGCTACTGTGTTCTCGAAGATTGATCTTCGGTCTGGCTACTATCAGTTGAAGGTTAGGGAGTCTGATATCCCTAAGACAGCTTTCCGGACCAGGTACGGTCACTATGAGTTTCTTGTCATGTCTTTTGGGTTGACCAATGCCCCTTCAGTCTTCATGGATCTGATGAACCGTGTGTTCAAGCCTTATCTGGATAGCTTCGTTATTGTTTTCATCGACGATATCCTGATCTATTCCAAATCCAGAGAGCTTCATGCAGAGCATCTCAGAGTGGTGCTTCAGTTGTTGCGAGAGAAGAGGTTGTTTGCCAAGTTGAAGAAGTGTGAGTTTTGGCTAGATCAGATTTCTTTTCTAGGCCATGTGGTTTCGAGAGATGGCATTGCTGTTGATCCGTCGAAGATAGAGGCGATTCGGAGTTGGCCTATTCCTACCACTGTTTCTGAGGTACGCAGTTTCCTCGGTTTGGCGGGTTACTATCGTCGTTTCATTTCAGGTTTCTCCAAGATTGCCCTGCCATTGTCCAATCTGACGAGGAAGACTGTGAAGTTCGAGTGGTCTATCGATTGCCAGAGTGCATTTCAGGAGTTGAAGGACAGATTGACGACAGCTCCTGTTCTTTCTTTGCCCAGTGGTTCAGAGGATTTTGTGGTCTATACCGATGCGTCGAAGAGAGGCCTTGGTGCAGTGTTGATGCAGCGAGGTAAGGTCATTGCCTATGCGTCTCGCCAGTTGAAGGATTATGAGAAGAATTATCCGACGCACGATTTGGAGCTTGCAGCTGTGGTTTTCGCCCTTAAGATTTGGAGACATTATCTGTATGGCGAAAAGTGTGAGATCTTCACAGACCACAAGAGTTTGAAGTATCTGTTCTCGCAGAAAGAGCTCAATATGCGACAGAGGAGGTGGTTAGAGCTTGTCAAGGATTACGATGTGACGATCAGTTATCACCCAGGGAAGGCGAATGTTGTGGCTGATGCTTTGAGCCGCAAGTCGAGTGCTTCATTGAGTTCTTTGATTCAGAGACCATTGTTGATGGATTTGCAGAGTGAGGAGATTGATCTGGTGATTCCAGGGACCATTGCTCGCTTTTCAGCGTTGGTCATTCGATCTACATTGACGGACAGGATCCGTAGAGAGCAGTCGACTGATGTTCAGTTGGCAGAGTTGAGAGCTAGAGCCGAGGCTAAAGGGAATTCAGAGTTTAGTCTGAATGGTGATGATTTGGTAACTTTCAGAGGCCGCATTTGTGTTCCTTCTGGCGACGATATTCGTAGAGACGTCTTGACAGAGGCTCATACCGCACCTTATTCGATTCATCCAGGCAGTACGAAGATGTATCAGGATCTTCGTCGACTCTACTGGTGGCCAGGTATGAAGAGAGATATTGCTTTGTTCATTTCTCAGTGCCTTACTTGTCAGCAGTGAAAGCGGACCGGTTACGGTGGCCGGAAACGCAACGGAAGCATAAAATCGAAATTTTTATTAAAAATTTTCGGCCACCCCCAAAAATCTTGTGCAATATTTACTAAAAACAAAACACCATTCATAGGATGTTAAAGAAATGTACCTATCAACTTTAAAAGTTGATTGTGGCTCCAACTTTGTTGTAAACAACAAAGCTCTTCAAGGTTGAAGATCTACAAGCCTCCAACTCCCTTTTCTCCAAAATAAGGCCCACCACCAACTAGGTAAATCCCCTCTTAATTTGCACTAGAAAATTAAGAGGATTTTTCAAAGAGAAGTGTGTGTTCTTAAACAATTCAAGAACACAAAAATGGAGAGAAAAATTGGAGAGAAAGTGAGAGATAGATTTCGGCCATCACCATGTGAGAATGGGGGAGAATGAGTTGTCTTGGGGGTGCAAAAAGTAGTTCCAAAAAAGTTGCATGCCATGTATTATTTTAATCAAAAGTATTCCCCAACTCTTCACCTCCCATGCATGTATATTATATAGTTTTTTATCAAATAAAAAACCATGGACTAAATTTAATTATCTCAAACATATTTGAGACTAATTAAACATTACTTGAATTTACCCAAGTCCCACTAGTTAAATAATTAATTTAAATTGAGCTCTACAAGACTCAATATAATTTAATTAATTCAACACTTGAATTAATTTAATTATTTTGACTCTACTAGGTCCACTAGTATTTAATTAATTCAACACTTGAATTAATTTATTTAGTCCATAATAATATTTATGAAAATCACAATTTTCAATTGCATTATTCTCTTGGCCAAATTTTAATTTAGGAACACTTCCATAAATCAAAATTTACATTTCTCTCATAGAAGTCATACTTCTATTTTTCCTTACACTTATAAACACATTTATAAGCCGTTCAACACTTTGAACTATTTTCTCCTTTATAGAAGTCATACTTCTAAATTTTACTTACGCTTATAAACACCTTTATAAGCCGTTCAACACATTGAACTAATTTACTTCTCATCGGGATTTACAAAGCTAGTACTTGTGTGGCCCTCAATGGTTCATTGATACAACTAGCCGTGGGTTCACATCTCCATGTGATTCGGACTAAACATGTCCTTATTCGAGCATACCCCAATTGCTCCATTCTTACTTATCAACTCCTTGATAGTAAGAACGTCAGAACTCAAGTCTGATAGTACCCAACCAATCACGTTAAACGCCTAGCAGCATCGCTTACGTGATTCCCTAGGTATCACATGATAGTGCCTGCAAGAACCATTCTATTATGGTTAGCGTACAGTACGGTCCCTTCAACTCATATATCCCGACCGATTCGACAACCATTGGTTTATCGAGAGTTGTCAATGAATCGATACTATGTGTCATGTCGTAGTTGCATCAATGGTGTAATCTATGAAACCCCTTTCATAATTACAACCATACTCTGGCCAGAGATTTCGATCTACATACACATGATAACACATAGGATATCCATACCCGAAGGTAAGCGGTGAATCCCCGACTACAATGCATCGACTCCTATGTGTTTCGACAGAACACCCAACCTTGCCACCTGATGACCCCATGAGAGTCGGTAAACAAGTCAAAGTGTAATTCTAGCACATAGAGTCTCAATGTTGTCCCGGGTCATAAGGACTAATTCTGTACAACCATAAACCAGGACTTTTCCACTCGATAAGTGAGAACCACTTGGAAAGTCCTTTTATGGAGGGTTGTTCAGTGCACTCTACAAGGAGCACCTATCTGCATGTTCGGACATCACAATGTCCCCTACCAATGAAACATGGTACTCACATCGCAGATACTAGTCTCTAACTCGAGCGGCCTATATCCTTCTTAGTGGCGGCTGAATCGACTAGGAACCGTTTAGAATATACAGTATTACAAATATGAGTTTCATGATACTCATCATATGAGCATCTCATATTCTTTCTACTATTTGTATATTCAAGGGCTTTATCTATGCAGCTAGCATGGGTATACAGATAAAGATTTGCCAAAGTAATAATTTCAAATATTATTAAAATAAAGACTGCTTATTCATAGAGTTTCATTGTGAACACTCGGCCAACACTTGGCTCGACGGGCACCTACTCTAACAATCTCCCACTTGCACTAGAGCCAACTACCCATTATGCTTAAAACCCATTGATTCGCGATGCTTGTCGAACAATGGTCCAGGTAAAGGCTTAGCTAGTGGATCAACAACATAATCTGCGGAGCCGACATTGTCAATAGACACTACTCTTCTTTCCACAATCTCTCCGAGGATGTGGTACTTTCTCAATACGAGTTTGGATTTCTGATGAGACCTTGTCTCCTTTGCTTGAGCTAAAGCTCCCGTGTTGTCACACAACACCGGGACAGGAGCAACTTCATTAGGAATTACGTCCAACTCTTAGACGAAATTCTTTATCCAAACAGCCTCTCTTGCTGCATCTCATGCAGCAATGTATTCGGCCTCTGTGCTGGAATCCGTAATATTGTCTAGCTTGGAACTCTTCCAAGAGACAGCAGCACCTTTGAGCATGAATACAAAACTAGAGGTTGACTTCAGGTTATCGATATCGCTTTGGAAGCTAGAGTCGGTATAGCCTTCCAATTTCAGTTCTCTACCCCCATAGACCAAGAACAACTTATTGGTCCTTCTCAACAACTTGAGGATGTCTTTCACAGCTTTATAGTGTGGAAGACTGGGGTTCGATTGATATCTCTTCACTACACATAGTGAAAACGCCACGTCAGGACGTGTTGATATCATCCCATACATGATGCTACCATTTGCCGAAGCATACGAATGCGTGTCATTGCCACTATCTCTGCATCAGTCTTGGGAGACAGACTTGGATAGGGACACGCTATGACACATTTGTAGATGTCCTCTCACGGACTCATCCATCGAGAACCGCTTCACGATGGTATCATGTATGTGGACTGGGTGAGACCAAGCCATCTTTTCGATCTATCTCAATAGATCTGTATCCCAATACAAAAGATGCTTCACCCAAGTCCTGCATCGAGAACTCACTCGCTAATCATATCTTAGTTGATTGCAACATTCCTACATCATTCCCAATGAGTAGAATGTCATCAACATAAAATACCGGGAATGTCACAACACTCCCACTGACCTTCTTATACACACAGGGTCCCTCATGATTCTTAGTAAATCAAACTCTTTGATCGTACTATCGAATCTGAGGTTCCAACTCCTAGATGCCATCTTTAGACCATAAATAGATCTCTGAAGTTTGCATACCATATGCTCACTTCCGACAGATGTAAACCCTTCAGGTTGAGACATGTAATTCACTTTCTTAAATCCCCATTAAGAAAGACTGTCTTAACATCCATCTGTCATATCTCATAGTCATACCATGCAGCTATGGCTAGCAAAATCCTTATGGACTTGAACATTGCGACTGGGAAAAGGTTTCCTCAAGGTCAACTCCTTGTCTTTGAGTACATCCTTTTGCCACCAATCGCGCCTTGAAGGTCAATACCTTCCCATCCGCCCCAAGTCCCTGTGGGAACAGTTCCCTCAGATGGATCCACAAGATCCTACACTTGGTTCGAATGCATGGAATTCAACTCAGATTCCATTGCTTCAAGCCACTTGGATGAATCGGCATCAGATAACGCTTCCTTGAAGGTCCTTGGATCACATCCATGGTTAGGCTCATCATGGCCTTCTTCAAGAAGCTGACCATACCTCATGGGTGGTCTCGAGACTTTCTCGTATCTGCTAGGAGCTTGTATCTCCTCTCTTGGCTCATCGGGTGTGGGTTCTATAATTGTGGGTGTCTCTCGAACCTCTTCGAGTTCTATCATCTGCCTTTTCTATCCAATAGAAAATCCCTTTCCAAAAGGTTGCATTCCTAGAAACAAACACCTTTGTTTCTTGGGGATGATAGAAATAATATCCAACTTAATTCCTTGGATATCCCACAAAGTAACATAAAATGGATCAACAATCCAATTTATCTCCCACTAACCTGCTTCACATAAGCAGGGCTCCCCATATTCTAAGATAAGAATATTTGGGAGGCTTACCCATCCATATCTCATATGGTGTTTGCCTTTGATTGGACATTTAGTAGAATATCTTTTACTTTTAAGTTATAGAGATCGTTTTCAAGTTCTCAAGTACCATTTAAACATTCATTCTTGTAAATGTTGCAAACACCTTTGCTAAATAAACAAGAATATCCATTTTTATCACAATAGAAATGGAAACAATGTTTTACACCAAACAGGTACAAACAAAACATCTCTTAAAATTAACTTAAAGTATTGTTCAATAATAAGTAAACATCCTCAATAGCCTTGGCAGCAACTCTTGCACCATTGCCCATCCTCAAGAAGGTCACACCTTCCTTAAGCTTCCTACTTCTTCCCATCACCTGTAACCCATTACAGAGATGTGAGTCACAACCGGTATCTAATACCCAAGAAGTAGAGTTAATTAAAATGTTTACTTAAATTTAGAACATACCGTTTCCAGAACACTTCTGGGCAAGATATTCTTTGCAATTACGCCTCTAATGTCCAGGCTTCTTGCAGTGATGACATACATCATTAGTCTTGTCAGCCTTAACTGGTCTGGCTGCCTCAACAGGGTTCGGAGATTGCCTCAACAAGGGCATGTTCTTCTCGGGACGTTGGAAAGAACTCTTCTTTCCCTTCCCATGTGGATCAATCTTCGTACCAGATGAAGAACCCACATAAAGAACCAACTTCTCTTTCTTGATGGTGGATTCAAACGTAACAAGCATGTTTACCAACTCCTCAAGGGTCGGTTCCATCTTGTTCATGTTGAAGTTCACCACAAAAGGATCAAATGAGCTAGGCAGCGATAACAGCAACATGTCGGTGGTCAACTCCGAAGGCAGGATCAGATCCATGCCAACGAGCTTGTCCACGAGCCCGATCACCTTTAGGCCATGCTCATGGACCGAGGTCCCCTCTCGCATGCGCAAAGTGATCAGCTCCTTGACGGTAGCATGCCTAAGAGGACGCGTTTGCTCTCCAAAGAGCTCTTTGAGATGCAAATGAATGTCAGCAGCACTCTTTGCACCCTCAAAACGCCTCTGTAGCTCATCGTTCATAGAAGTCAGCATCTAACACCTGGCTATCAAGTCATGGTCACACCATTCCTTGTAAGCCTGCAATTCCTCAGGATTGCAGTCAGTCGGAGCCTCAACAGGGGGCGACTGAGTTAGTGTATATGTTACCCTTTCCGAATTTAAGACTATTTTCAAATTTCTTAGCCAAGTGAGGTAATTAGGTCCAGTTAATATGTGTTTGTCGAGTATTACGGATATCGAATTGCGCATTGAAGACATTGTCGATTTGTACTGAAAAGTAAAAACAGATAAATGTTGATGACTATTTTAAATATTTAGTAAGATATGAAGTTTGGACTTATACTTCATAAATATTTTCTCCCACTGTTTTGACATCTTTCACTACCCTCTAGTGAAAACGGGAAACTCCTTTCCTCAGTAGGTACGTAAGGTCCAATTAGCGAATTGTGATCCCGAATAATATCAGCCAATCACAATTCCTAAAAGGTAGTTTCCAATTGCATCACAATGCAACCCTCTACGTAAACTTTTGTCTCACGTTTGATTAGGACCCAATAATATGACGTCGTTCATCTTTACGTGTCAAGCCTAACCCATCGATATTGAACCTTAATGGACGGTCGCCATGAGTTCCCTCAATAATATGAGCCGAAATCATGGGAGTTCCACGTAGTTCACATCACTATGTCAATGGATGTCACAGCTTTCCGGCACTCAAGGCCACCCCAATAATATGAGCCGAGCCCCGAGTACGGGTAGCGTTCATCATGCACCCATTGTCGATGGAAGACAAGGAAATTATAACCAATTTTATAATTCCCCTTTTCGGACTTGATATTAATTTTGAATCTTATTCAAAATGAGGGTTTTTAATTTTGAAAGGTCTCATCATTAATTTTATTTTAAAAGCTCGCTATGTTTGATCGTATGTTTGCCGGATTCATGCAACTTTGTTATTATCATAATAATAACGCACATACTCATTATTTATAACATATCATGCATATATTATAAACAGTAAACAATACAAGGATGATCAATCGCCCCAAAACTAATGGCCCGTGTGAGCCAAACACGGGCCTAGGTCCAATCCTAGGGTAAATGCACGGGATGCAATGCAACTACATTATTACATTAGCATCCAATATTACATGTCTTCGATCTTCATAATCACCAAGGCCACCATCTTCCAATCTTGATCTTCCCCTATTCTAATATTTACAAATAAATATCCATGGCACATAGGGATACATCTCATGGGGTGGGAACGAGCCATAAACAAGCCCACTTTAAATTGATAATTATTACAATCATTCAACACAAATATCCTAGCATACACCTAGCAAATTGGGCTTGGGCTTTTGATCATCCTTCATGCATAATATCACATATCATACACCATCAATTAATTATCACTATAATTAATTGATCCAATATTATATATCTTGATCCAATCACTAACCGCCACAATTATAAATTAAATTAACAAAGTATACAAACACCTTTGTCTACTTTCAAATTAATTTATTTATAATCGAATTTCTTGTAAATCACCATTTACTATAAATAATTAAAGTCCTACTTCAATTATTTATTTTATGAGAAAATATGTGCAACAATTGTAAATTTAAACTTAAGGGCCCAAAAACCATTTTACATCAAAAAAGAAACTTTGGCCCATTTAAATTTCACAAATTATGTTGGTCATCCAATGGCCCAACATCTCAAGGCCCATGACACTTGGATTACCAAAACACCTTTTGGAAACCCTAGCCGTCATCGCCGTCGCCGGAGCTCCGTCGCCGGATTCCGGCAACAACAAAAAATTTTTTTTTATTTTAAAACTGAACATTTCGGGGCTGCCCCTCGGCTGCCCGAAAATTTCGGGCAGCCCCCTCGGGCTGCCCGAAAAAACATTTTTTTTTTTTTTTTGTTTTTCCTCAAAAATTTTCGGCCCTATGATATATTTTGCACAAAAATCTCAAACGGTTAGAAATCGATCTCAACATAATATTACGTAAATATTACACAAAATCCGTAACCTAAGCTCGGATACCACTTGAAAGCGGACCGGTTACGGTGGCCGGAAACGCAACGGAAGCATAAAATCGAAATTTTTATTAAAAATTTTCGGCCAACCCCAAAAATCTTGTGCAATATTTACTAAAAACAAAACACCATTCATAGGATGTTAAAGAAATGTACCTATCAACTTTAAAAGTTGATTGTGGCTCCAACTTTGTTGTAAACAACAAAGCTCTTCAAGGTTGAAGATCTACAAGCCTCCAACTCCCTTTTCTCCAAAATAAGGCCCACCACCAACTAGGTAAATCCCCTCTTAATTTGCACTAGAAAATTAAGAGGATTTTTCAAAGAGAAGTGTGTGTTCTTAAACAATTCAAGAACACAAAAATGGAGAGAAAAATTGGAGAGAAAGTGAGAGATAGATTTCGGCCATCACCATGTGAGAATGGGGGAGAATGAGTTGTCTTGGGGGTGCAAAAAGTAGTTCCAAAAAAGTTGCATGCCATGTATTATTTTAATCAAAAGTATTCCCCAACTCTTCACCTCCCATGCATGTATATTATATAGTTTTTTTATCAAATAAAAAACCATGGACTAAATTTAATTATCTCAAACATATTGAGACTAATTAAACATTACTTGAATTTACCCAAGTCCCACTAGTTAAATAATTAATTTAAATTGAGCTCTACAAGACTCAATATAATTTAATTAATTCAACACTTGAATTAATTTAATTATTTTGACTCTACTAGGTCCACTAGTATTTAATTAATTCAACACTTGAATTAATTTATTTAGTCCATAATAATATTTATGAAAATCACAATTTTCAATTGCATTATTCTCTTGGCCAAATTTTAATTTAGGAACACTTCCATAAATCAAAATTTACATTTCTCTCATAGAAGTCATACTTCTATTTTTCCTTACACTTATAAACACATTTATAAGCCGTTCAACACTTTGAACTATTTTCTCCTTTATAGAAGTCATACTTCTAAATTTTACTTACGCTTATAAACACCTTTATAAGCCGTTCAACACATTGAACTAATTTACTTCTCATCGGGATTTACAAAGCTAGTACTTGTGTGGCCCTCAATGGTTCATTGATACAACTAGCCGTGGGTTCACATCTCCATGTGATTCGGACTAAACATGTCCTTATTCGAGCATACCCCAATTGCTCCATTCTTACTTATCAACTCCTTGATA
Source organism: Primulina eburnea (assembly GCF_022965805.1). Taxonomy (NCBI): domain Eukaryota; kingdom Viridiplantae; phylum Streptophyta; class Magnoliopsida; order Lamiales; family Gesneriaceae; genus Primulina; species Primulina eburnea. Next base: position 103,100 of record NW_027331372.1, read on the forward strand.
GTAAGAACGTCAGAACTCAAGTCTGATAGTACCCAACCAATCACGTTAACGCCTAGCAGCATCGCTTACGTGATTCCCTAGGTATCACATGATAGTGCCTGCAAGAACCATTCTATTATGGTTAGCGTACAGTACGGTCCCTTCAACTCATATATCCCGACCGATTCGACAACCATTGGTTTATCGAGAGTTGTCAATGAATCGATACTATGTGTCATGTCGTAGTTGCATCAATGGTGTAATCTATGAAACCCCTTTCATAATTACAACCATACTCTGGCCAGAGATTTCGATCTACATACACATGATAACACATAGGATATCCATACCCGAAGGTAAGCGGTGAATCCCCGACTACAATGCATCGACTCCTATGTGTTTCGACAGAACACCCAACCTTGCCACCTGATGACCCCATGAGAGTCGGTAAACAAGTCAAAGTGTAATTCTAGCACATAGAGTCTCAATGTTGTCCCGGGTCATAAGGACTAATTCTGTACAACCATAAACCAGGACTTTTCCACTCGATAAGTGAGAACCACTTGGAAAGTCCTTTTATGGAGGGTTGTTCAGTGCACTCTACAAGGAGCACCTATCTGCATGTTCGGACATCACAATGTCCCCTACCATGAAACATGGTACTCACATCGCCAGATACTAGTCTCTAACTCGAGCGGCCTATATCCTTCTTAGTGGGCGGCTGAATCGACTAGGACCGTTTAGAATATACGTTTACAAATTGAAGTTTCAAGATACTCATCAATGAGCATCTCATATCTTTCTACATTTGTATATTCAGGGCTTTATCTCTATGCGGCTAGCTGGGTATACAGATAAAAGATTTGCCAAAGTAATAATTTTCAATATTAAATAAGACTGCTTATGCCATGAGTTTCCATTGTGAACACTCGGCCAACACTTGGCTCACGGGCCACCTACTCTAACAAGCAGGTAAAATTGAGCACCAGAGACCTGCTGGGGATTGGCTTTCTTTGCCGAGTCCTCAGTGGAAGTGGGGAGGATATACTTGATTTCGTGACTGGTTGAACCCAGGACGGCAGAAGGGTTCAATTCCATTTGGGGTTATTGTTGATAGATGACCAAGTAAGCCACTTTCTCCCAGTCAAGACGACGTTTCGATGTCTCATATGCCGAGGATTAAATTGCAGAGATGTTGAGACTTCATGGTTGTGCCCGTGTCGATGGTGTCTGAATCGGGACCCTAGATTTTACCTCAGAGTTCTGGAAGAGGTTTGGCACAGAGCTATGGGTTCGCGATTAGCTTTCATTCAGTACAACAGCTGATCATCCTCAGAGGCGACGGTCGTCATAAAAAAAAAGGAAGAGTCATTCAGAGTCTGGAGGATAGGCTCAGAGCTTGTACTATTACTGTCTGGGAGCTGGGATTCCCAAGTTGCCTCTTGTGGAGTTCACGTACAACAATTGCTACGCAAGGCACGATTGGCATGGCACCGTATGAGGCACTTTATGGCAGGAAGTGCAGATCCCCTTTTTTTTGGGATGAGGTTGGAGAGAGGAAGATGTTGGGTCCGCGAGTTGGGCCAACAGACTGCAGATGTTGTTGCAGGTATCAAGAGAGGAGGAAGACTGCTCAGTCCAACAGAGAGCTATGCAGACGGTTCGGCGTAGACCTTTGCAGTTAGA